>NC_081552.1:92371949-92665381 GCF_963082655.1 Stomoxys calcitrans | reverse complement strand
TAAAGTCCGTCTTGGGGTGTGGTGGACCCCCAGACACTTGGTCCCAAAAGTGAAACTCAATTTCGTGCTCTATTCCCAAAGACCTTACATTTAAGATCAATATTGCCATGGTCGGTAAATATGTCCGATTTGAGGGGTTTTATACTGGTGGGGTGACACACGAAACAATTAAATCCGCAATTGCATATCAGATTCGTTTTCTACTCTCTAATACCTTTAATTGAGTCCCATATTGCAGTGGTTGGTCTATAAATCCGTTTGCCGGGTTTTAGGGGTTGAAATCACGCTACAGTCTTTAGAAATAGAGATATTGAACTGAAACTTTGCACAGATTCTCTTTTTGTCCATAAGCAGGTTAAGTTCGAAGATGGGCTATATCGGACAATATCTTGATATAGCCCCCATTAGACCGATCCTCCGATTTAGTGCCTTAGGCCCATAAAAGTAATTTTATCATCCGCTTTTACTGAAATTTGGGACAAGGAGTTGTGTTAGGCCCTTCAAAATCCATCGCCAAATTGGTTTCAGATTGGTCCAGATTTGGACATAGCTGCCATACAGACCGATCCTCCGATTAAGGGTCTTAGCCCATAAATGCCAGCATTTATTATCCGATTTAGCTGAAATTTGGAACTGTGAGTTGTATTAGGCTTTTCGACTTCCTCCGTTAATAAGGCCTAGATCGGTTCAGATTTGGTTATAGCTGCCATATAGACCGATCCTCCTATTTAGGGTCTTAGGCCGATAAGAGCCACATTTATTATTGTCTTTGGCCCTTCGATATCGTTCTTCAATTTGGCGCTGATCGGTTCAGATTTGGATATAGCTGCCATATAGACCGATTTCTCGATTTAAGGTTTTGGGCCCATAAAAGGCGCATTTTTGGTTCGATGTCGCCGAAATTTGGGACAGTGCTTTGTGTTAGGCTCTTCGACATTTTTCTGCAACTTGGCCCAAATCGGTCCAGATTTGGATATAGCTGCCATGTAGACCGATATCTCGATTTAAAGTCTTGCCCCATAAAAGGGGCATTTATAATCCGAATTCACTGAAATTTGACACAGTGACTTATGTTAGGCTTTTCGACATCCGTGTCACATATGGTTCAGATCGGTTTATGTTTAGATATAGCTACTAAAAAGATCACTATTTTGCTATGCACATTTGAAGAATTGAATTGTAGTTATTAGTATTTGGTTCAAATCGGAACATATTTCGATATAACTGCTATTAGACATAAGATATGAAATTTTCAACCGATTTTGATGAAAGGTGGTTTACATATATACTCGAGGTGGTGGGTACCAAAGTTCGGCCCGGCCGAACTTAACTCGTTTTTTATACCCTCCACCATAAGATGGGGGGTAAACTAATTTCGTCATTCTGATTGTAACTACTCGAAATATTCGTCTGAGACCACACAAAGTATATATATTCTTGATCGTCGTGAAATTTTATGTCGATCTAGCCATGTCCGTCCGTCTGTCCGTCCGTCGTCGTCTGTCTGTCGAAAGCACGCTAACTTCCGAAGGAGTAAGCTAGCCGCTTGAAATTTTGCACAAATACTTCTTATTAGTGTAGGTCGGTTGGTATTGTAAATGGGCCATATCGGTCCATGTTTTGATATAGCTGCCATATAAACCGATCTTGGGTCTTGATTTCTTGAGCCTCTAGAGTGCGCAATTCTTATCCGATTAGGATGAAATTTTGCACGACGTGTTTTGTTATGATATCCAACAACATTGCCAAGTATGGTTAAAATCGGTTTATAGCCTGATATAGCTGCCATATAAACCGATCTTGGGTCTTGATTTCTGAGCCTCAAGAGTGCGCAATTCTTATGCGATTAGAATGAAATCTTGCACGACGTGTTTCGTTATTATATCCAACAACCGTGCCAAGTATGGTTCAAATCGGTCTATAACCTGATATAGCTGCCATATAAACCGATCTGGGGTCTTGATTTCTTGAGCCTCTAGAGTGCGCAATTCTTATCCGATTAGGATGAAATTTTGCACGATGTGTTTTGTTAGGATATCCAACAACTGTGCCAAATATGGTTCAAATCGGTCCATAACCTGATATAGCTGTCATATAAACAGATCTGGGGACTTGACATCTTGAGCTTCTATTGGGCGCAATTCCTATCCGATTTGGCTGAAATTTCACAAGACGTTTTTTATACCCTCCACCATAGGATGGGGGGTATACTAATTTCGTCATTCTGTTTGTAACTACTCGAAATATTCATCTGAGACCCCATAAAGTATATATATTCTTGATCGTCTCGATATTTTATGTCGATCTAGCCATGTCCGTCCGTCTGTCCGTCCGTCTGTCTGTCGAAAGCACGCTAACTTGCCGCTTGAAATTTTGCACAAATACTTCTTATTAGTGTAGGTCGGTTGGTATTGTAAATGGGCCATATCGGTCAATGTTTTGATATAGCTGCCATATAAACCGATCTTGGGTCTTGACTTCTTGAGCCTCTAGAGTGCGCAATTCTTATCCGATTGGGATGAAATTTTGCACGACGTGTTTCGTTATTATATCCAACAACTGTGCCAAGTATGGTTCAAATCGGTCCATAACCTGATATAGCTACCATATAAACCGATCTGGGACCTTGACTTCTCGAGCCTTTAGAGGTCGTCATTATTATCCGATTTGCCTGAAATTATGTAAGACGGATCTTCTCATGACCATCATGATACGTGTTTATTATGGTCTGAGTCGTACTATAGCCCGATACAGCTCCCGTATAAATCGATCTCTCTTTTTTACTTCTTGAGCCCCCAAAGGGCGCAATTCTTATTCGAATTGGCTGAAATTTTACACAGGTCTCCATCATATAATTTAATTGTGGTCCAAACCGGACCATATCTTAATGGTCCGGTTTAGCAGAGCAAATCTTTTCTTATATCCTGTTTTGCCTAAGAAGAGATGCCGGGAAAAGAACTCGACAAATGCGATCCATGGTGGAGGGTATATAAGATTCGGCCCGGCCGAACTTAGTACGCTTTTACTTGTTACTTGTTATACCCTCCACCATAGGATGGGGGGGTATACTAATTTCGTCATTGTGTTTGTAACTACTCGAAAAATTCGTCTGAGACCCCATAAAGTATATATATTCTTGATCGTCGCGAAATTTTATGTCGATCTAGCCATGTCCGTCCGTCTGTCCGTCCGTCCGTCCGTCTGTCTGTCGAAAGCACGCTAACTTCCGAAGGAGTAGAGCTAGCCGCTTGAAAGTTTGCACAAATACTTCTTAATTGTGTAGGTCGGTTGGTATTGTAAATGGGCTATATCGGTCCATGTTTTGATATAGCTGCCATATAAACCCATCTTGGGTCTTGAATTCTTGAACCTCTAGAAGGCGCATATCTTATCCGATTGGAATGAAATTTTGCACGACGTATTTTATTATGATATCCAACAATTGTGCTAAGTATGGTTTAAATCGGTCCATAACCTGATATAGCTGCCATATAAACCGATCTTGGGTCTTGACTTCTTGAGCCTCTAGAGTGCGCAATTCTTATCCGATTTGAATTAAATTTTCCACGACGTATTTTGTTATGATATCCAACAATTGTGCCAAGTATGGTTCAAATCGGTTCATAACCTGATATAGCTGCCATATAAACCGATCTTGGGTCTTGAATTCTTGAGCCTCTAGAGTGCGCAATTCTTATCCGATTGGAATGAAATTTTGCACGACGTATTTTATTATGATATCCAACAATTGTGCTAAGTATGGTTCAAATCGGTTTATAATCTGGTATAGCTGTCATATAAACCGATCTTGGGTCTTGACTTCTTGAGCCTCTAGAGGGCGCAATTATCGTCCGATTCAAATTTTGCACGTAGTGTTTTGGTATTATTTTCAACAACTGTGCTAAGTATAATTTAAATCGGTTCATAATCTGGTATAGCTGTCATATAAACCGATCTTGGGTCTTGACTTCTTGAGCCAAGTGATTGCGCAATTCTCATCCGATTTGGCTGAAATTTTGCACGAGGTGTTTTGTTATGACTTCCAATAACTGTGCTAAGTATGGCGTAAATCGGTTCATAATCTGGTATAGCTGCCATATAAACCGATCTGGGGTCTTGACTTCTCGAACCTCTAGAGGGCGCAATTCTCATCCGATTTGGCTGAAATTTTGTACAAGGCCTTCACTCATGACCTTCAACATACGTGTCTAGTATGGTCTGAATCGATCAATAGCTTGATACAGCTCCCATATAAACGTATCTCCCGATTTTACTTCTTGAGCCCTTACAAGGCGCAATTCTTATCCGAATGAACTGAAATATTACACAATGACTTCAACAATGTCAATCAGCATTCAATTATGGTCCGAATCGGACTATAACTTGGTGTAGCTCCAATAGGATAACAGTTCTTATTCAATATTCTATGTTTGTCTAAAAAGAGATACCGCGCATAGAACTCGACAAATGCGATCAATGGTGGAGGATATATAAGATTCGGCCCGGCCGAACTTAGCACGCTCTTACTTGTTTTTAAATCATATTAAATTGTCATATTAATCTATTTTCTGTGGTAAAAAACTATTTTGCCAGTCTATATATTTGGTGCGGTGGAGATAGTCCTCACCGTGTAAAACTCTTAAACAAGAAAGTGTTGCCCAACAACACGTCGTTTGGTCTCGTCTATCGGTGAGCTAAAAATGGTTGAAACCTTATCGTTAAGGTTTGCAACTCCTGCTTTCTCGCTGAACGTTATAATTTCGGGGCTTTGGCGGCCTATAGATTAATTAAATCACACAGTGTCCCGTAAGGTCATTATAATTGATCGACTGTTTTGGGGTGAGGTGGTCCGCTAGATATATGAGCTGAAGAATGATATCAGATTCGCAGTACACAACCTTATACCTTTAATTTAACCTCATATTGTCATGATTGGTGTATACAGCCGTTTGGTGGAGGGCGTCGATATGAGGGTTGTGCGCCACACTGCCACTTGAGCACAAATATTTTTAGTTGAGTGCGTCACTCAACTCAAAAAAAAATCTATAGGAGGTATATCAGGTTATGGAGTTATTAGGACCGTATTTGGCGCAGTTGTTGGTAGTAGTAAAAGAACACCGCATGCAAAATTTCAACCAAATCAGACAAAAATTGCGGCTTCCAGTGGCTCAAGAAACCAAATCGGGAGATCGGTTTATATGAGGGCTATATAAGGTTATAGACCAATTCGGGGAAAACTTAGCACAGTTTTTGGAAGTATTAACAGAACACTATATGCGAAATTTTAGCCAAATCGAACACAAATTGTGGCTTGTAAGGACTTTGGTGTTCGACCGCTATCGTGATTTCGACAGACGGACGGACATATCTAGACCGACTCAGAACGTCGAGGCGATCAAAAATATGTACACTTTATGGGGTCTTAGACGAATATAGCCCCATCCTTTGGTTTTTATAAAACTAGTTGCCAAGACCGGCAAAAAAAATTTTTCAAAGGTTTTTAATACCTTAAATATGGCTTTATTTTAGATTTTGTTCCACAAAATACTTATTTTCCGCTCGATTTGATCAAATTTTGGATTTTTTTTTTTTTTTTTTTTTTGAAAATAACGACGTGGTTTCAATATGGTCCACCTAGCTTAAAATAGGAGCTATGCGAAAATTATACATATAAATTGGATGATAATTTATTAATATTTTGGGGGTAAAACCAATACTTTTAGCCCATCTTTGTCTGGATTTCTCCAGATGTCTGTTTTTTTAACTTGTTAAAATATGTTCCAAAAATTAAACATGTCAGGTAATATTTTGGTATGATCCTTTTATTTCGTCACTTAAAATAACAACTTGTTTAAATCAGAGAAAACGTTTAACTCTCCCACCACAAGAACCTGAGTTCCTGGACTGCGAACCACTTCCAAAAGGTTCAGTAAATTAAGAACCCGAGGAAACAGAAGATGAATGTTATGAGGACTTAGGAGACTTCACATTGGAAAATTAGTTAACTTTGGATGAAGTATAAAGATGATTCATACTTAATATAATAATATATTTTCAGTTTGCTAAATTAACATTTTGCTGTTTAAAATTTAATACAATTTCTTGTTTGTATATACATATTTCAATATTAACTCCTTATCTGGAAAAACGTTGGGGAAAATTTCTTCTGCTTTTCGCCTCTGAAATTGCACTTTTTATACCCTCCACCATGGGATGGGAGTATACTAATTTCGTCATTCCGTTTGTAACTACTCGAAATATTCGTCTGAGACCCCATAGAGTATATTCATTCTTGATCGTCGTGACATTTTATGTCGATCTAACCATGTCCGTCCGTATGTCTGTCGAAAGCACGCTAATTTCGAAGAAGTAAAGCTAGCCGCTTGAAATTTTGCACAAATATTTCTTATTAGTGTAGGTCGTTTGGGATTGTAAATGGGCTAAATCGGTCCATATTTTGGTATAGCTACCACATAAACCAATCTCGGGTCTTGATTTCTTGAGGCACTAGAGGGCACAATTATTATCCGATTGGAATGAAATTTTGCACGATATGTTTTGTTATGATATCTAACAAATATGCTAAGTATGGTCCAAATCGGTTCATAACCTGATATTGCTGCCATATAAACCGATCTTGGGTCTTGACTCCTTGAGCCTCTAGAGGGCGCAATTCTTATCCAATTGGAATGAAATTTTGCACGACGTGTTTTGTTGTGATATCCAACATCTGTGCCAAATTAGGTTGAAATCGGTTCATAACCTGATATAGCTGCCATATAAACCGATCTGGGATCTTGACTTCTTGAGCCTCTAGAGGTCGCAATTATTATCCGATTTGCATGAAATTTTGTCATGACCATCATCATACGTGTTTATTATGGTCTGAATCGATCTATAGCCTGATACAGCTCCCATATAAATCGATTTCCAACATATAATTTAATTGTGGTCCGAACCGGACTATAACGTGGTATCGCTCTAACAACAGTGCAAATCTTTTCTTCTATCCTTTTTTGCCTAAGAAGAGATGGCGGGAAAAGAACCCGACAAATGCGATCCATGGTGGCGGGTATATAAGATTCGGCCCGGCCGAAATTTGCACGCTTTTACTTGTTTTAGTTTTAAAAAAGCATTAAAACTAAAGCAGTGAAAAAAACAAAAAAACATATTTTATTAACTACTAGCTGACCCGAACCCGCTCCGCTGCGCCTTCTTTTACTTTTTTTCAACAATTAAAGATCTTTTTGTGAAAAACCATGCAAGGAAAATAGTATATCGCTTGACTAACAGTTTAACGATACAAGTGCCTTTATCTGAATCCCATATGATTTTTATTTGTCTACGAATTTAAGTTTGGATGTAAGGTGTACTCCATTCTTAAAATACTTTATTTCAGCCCGATATTCTCATGGTGTCTGATTTAGGGGTGTTTTCGGGGGATAGGTGGTCCCCCAGATACTTGGCCATGAAAAAATATCAGCATCGTGCTCTTCTGTAAGGTGTACTCCATTCTTAAAATACTTTATTTCAGCCCGATATTCTCATGGTGTCTGATTTAGGGGTGTTTTCGGGGGATAGGTGGTCCCCCAGATACTTGGCCATGAAAAAATATCAGCATCGTGCTCTTCTCTCAAATACCATTTATTTACCATTTATTTATATGACATTGGCTCATATATCTATATATCATTTATTTGAACCCCATATTGCCATTGGAGATCAAATTCGTTTTCTAATCTCATTTAAACTCCTTACTGCAAAAGTCAGCAAATATATCCGGTTTGGGGTATTTGCCCTGCAAACTATGAATATTTAGTTCCACTCTCTCTGTAAGACCCAAATTGTCTTGGCGAGCAAATACTTCCAATTTGGGGGTTGTTATGTTGGCGGGACATCACCTAGACAGTTGGCTCCTAATGTTGATATCAGATACGTGGTCTACTCCCACATACCTTTAATTTGAGCCCCATATTTCCATAGTCGGCAAACATGACCGACTTGTTAGGTGTTTTGGGGGATGGCCGTAAACTGAGTGAGCTGGCCTTGAAAATATATATCGGATTCGTGTTCTTCTTTAAGAACCCACTTATTTGAGCCTCATCTTGCAATAGTAAGCAAATAATTCCTATTTGGGTGGTGTTGTGGGGGTGGGTTGGCCCCATAGACACTTTTCCCGAATATTGATATCAGATTCGTGCTTTACTCCCAAAGACCTTTCATTTGAGTCCCTTATTGACATGTTCGTAAATTTCTCCCCTTTGGGCAATGTTTTTGGGGAGAGACGACCCCCAAACACTTTGTCCCATATTGGGACATCTGGATCGAATTCTACACTCCAATACCTTTTATTTAAGCCCCCATTCTCAGTAAATATGATATATGCTGATATATGTTCCGGGCTTAGTGTTTAAACGACCACCTAACCCCAAAACACCCCTAAATCGGGCGTATTTACCGACCATGTCAATGTGGAGCTTAAATGAAAGGTATTGGAGGGTAGAGCAAGAATTGATACCCACTTTCCGCACCAATTTTCTGGCGGTCTACTCCTTTCCCAAGTACCTCACAAACAGCAATTTTTTGCTGACCATTGCAATATGGAGCTCAAATAAAAGTATTTGGGAGTAGAATACGAATTTCATATCCAAATGTAGGTTCATGTATTTAGGGCATCACACCTTCCCCAAAGAGAGTGGAACTAACTATTTATAGTTTTAAGGGTCAATACCCCAAACCGGACAATTCAATAAGAAGTTTAAATGAGATTAGAAAACGAATTTGATATCCAATTTTGAGGCCAATGGCAATATGAGTTTCAAAAAATAAATAATATATAGATATGTGAGAATAGAGCACGTTGCTGATATATCCCTAAATCGGGCTTATTTACCGACCATGTCAATGTGGAGCTTAAATGAAAGGTATTGGAGGGTAGAGCAAGAATTGATACCCACCTTCGGGATCCATTTTCTGGCGGTCTACCCCTTTCCCAAAATACCTCACAAAAAGCAATTTTTTACTGACCATCGCAATATGGGGCTCAAATAGAGGTATTGGGGAGTAGAATACGAATTTCATATCCAAATGTAGCTTCATGTATTCAGGGCATCACCCCTTTCCCAAAACGACCTCCAAAGGGCAAAAAATTTTCGACCATGCCAATATGTGGCTCTAATGAAGGTATTTGAGATTAGAAAACGAATTTGATAACCTATTTTGGGGCTATGTGATTGGGGGGCGCCTCATCGTGTAAACTCTTCTAAACCAATGCCAATATGGGGTTTAAATAAATGGTATTTGAAAGACGAGCACAATGCTGATATTTTTTCAGGGCCAAGTGTCTGGGGACTACCTCACCGCAGAAAACACCCCTAAATCAGATATCATGAGAACATCGGGCTGAAATAAAGTATTTTAAGAATGGAGTACACCTTACATCCAATCTTAAATTCGTATACCATCAAAGATCATATGGGATTCAGATAAAGGCACTTATATTGTTAAATTGCTAGTCAAGCGATATACTATTTTCGAAAATAAATATTCCAAGGACAATTTTTTTCCATATAAAGTAAAAGAAGTCGCAGCGTAGCGGGCCCGGGTCAGCTAGTCTTATATATAACATGTAAAAGCGTGCTAAGTTCGGCCGGGCCGAATCTTACATACCCTCCACCATAGATCGCATTCGTCGAGTTCATCTCCCGGCATCTCTTTTTAGGCAAAAAAGGATATAAGAAAAGATTTGCTCTGCCATTAGAGCGATATCAAGATATGGTCCTGTATAAAATTTCAGCCAATTCGAATAAAAATTGCGCACTCTAGAGGCTCAAGAAGTAAAATAGAGAGATTGATTTATATGGAAGCTGTATCGGGCTGTATCAGACCGTAATAAACACGTATGTTGATGGTCATGAGAAATCCGTCGCACAAAATTTCAGGCAAAATCGGATAATAATTGCGACCTCTAGAGGCTCAAGAAGTCAAGATCCCAGATCGGTTTACTTGGCAGCTATATCAGGTTATGAACCTATTTGAACTTTATTTGACACAGTTGTTGAAAGTAAGAATAAAATACTTCATGAAAATTTTCAACCAAATCGGATAGGAATTGCGCCCTCTAGAGGCTCAAGAAGTCAAGACCCAAGATCGGTTTATATGGCAGCTATATCAGGTTATGAACCGATTTGAACCATACTTGGCACAGTTGTTGGATATCATAACAAAACACGTCGTGCAAAATTTCATTCCAATCGAATAAGAATTGCGCACTCTAGAAGCTCAAGAATTCAAGACCCAAGATCGGTTTATATGGCAGCTATATCAGGTTATAGACCGATTTGAACAATACTTGGCACAGATGTTGGATATCATAACAAAACACGTCGTGCAAAATTTCATTCCAATTGAATAAGAATTGCGCACTCTAGAAGCTCAAGAAGTCAAGACCCAAGATCGGTTTATATGGCAGCTATATCAGGTTATGGACCGAATTGAACCATACTTGGCACAGTTAGTGTATATCTTATGGTGGAGGGTATAAAAATCAATTTGTGTTTGTTTGTTTGTGTGTTCCTTATAGACTTATATAGGCTACACCGATTTTCTTCAAATTTTGGCAGATGGTGCATAATGATCCCGTGGGGGGGGGGGGGGGGGGGGGGGGGGTCGACCCACCCTTACAACTACCAAACATATATTTAGACGAATCACGGTAATATGAGACTAAAATGAGAGGTATTTAGGATAAGAAAACGTGTCTGATATCCAATTGTCGGACCAAGTGTTAAGGGGTCAACCCCAACCCCCAAAACACCTCTAAATCGGACATATTAACCGACCATAACAATATGGGACTCAAATGAAAGGTATTTGCGAGTAGAATTCGAATCTAATATCCAAATGTGGGACTAAGTTTCTGGGGGTCGGCCCCTTCCCCAAAAACACCCCGCAAACAGGATTTATTTTCTGACCATGGGAATATGGGGTTTAAATAAAAGGTGTTTGAGTGTAGAATACGAATTTGATATCCAATTATGGGACCAAGTGTTTGAGGGCGCCACTCCTCAAAAACATCCCCAAAGGGGACAAATTTACGACCATAGCAATATGGGGCTCAAATGAAAGGTCTTTGGGAGTAAAGCTCGAATCTGGTATCAATGTTCGGGAAAAGTGTCTATGGGGCCAACGTAAACCCACACACCACCCAAATAGGAAGTATTTGCTGACTATTCCCATATGAGGCTCAAATAAGTGGATTTTTAGAGTATAACACGAATCCGATATATATATTTTCAAGGCCAACTCACACAGTGGCCGCCCATCCCCCAAAACACGCCCCATGCCAGTCATGTTTGCCGACTGTGGAAATATGGGGCTCAAATTAAAGGTATTTGGGAGTAGACCACGTATCTGATATCAACATTAGGGACCAACCGTCTAGATGATGTCCCACCACCATAACAACCCCCAAATAGGACGTATTTGCTCACCAAGACAATTTGGATCTTACAGAGAGTGGAACTAAATATTTATAGTTTTTAGGGCCAATACCCCAAACGGTACATATTTGCTAACTTTTGCAATAAGGAGTTTAAATGAGATTAAACAAGTAAAAGCGTGCAAAGTTCGGCCGGGCCGAATCTTATATACCCGCCACAATGGATCGCATATGTCGAGTTCTTTTCTCGCCATCTCTTCTTAGGCAAAAAAAGGATAGAAGAAAAGATTTGTTCTGCTATTAGAGCGATATCAAGATATAGTCCGGTTCGGACCACAATTAAATAATATGTTCGAGACCTATGGTAAATACCTGCCAATTCGAATAAGAGTTGCTCTCTTTGGAGGCTCAAGAAGTAAATAGAGAGATCGATTTATATGGGAGCTGTATCGGGCTATATACCGATTCAGACCATAACATACACGTATGTTAATGGCCATGAGAGGATCCGTCGTACAAAATTTCAGGCAAATCGGATAATAATTGCTACCTCTAGAGGCTCAAGAAGTCAAGATCCCACATAGGTTTATATGGCAGCTATATTAGGTTATGAACCGATTTGAACCTAATTTAGCATAGTTGTTGGAAGCCATAGCAAAACACGTCGTGCAAAATTTCCTTCCAATCGGATCAGAGTTGCAAATTTTCATTCCAATCGGATAAAAATTGCGCCCTCTTGCGGCTCAAGAATTCAAGACACAAGATCAATTTATATGGCAGCTATATCAGGTTATGAACCGACTTGAACCATTCCTGGCACCTCTAGAGGCTCAAGAAGTCATGATTCCAGATCGGTTTATATGGCAGCTATATTATTTTATGAACTGATTTGAACAAAATTTAACACCGTTGTTGGAAGTCATAGCAAAACACGTGGTGGAAAATTTCATTCCAATTGGTTAAGAATTGCGCCCTCTAGAGACTCAAGAAGTCAAAACCCAAGATCGGTTTTTATGGCAGCTATATCAAGCTATTGACCGATTTGAACCTAATTTAGCACAGTTGTTGGAAGTCATAGCAAAACACGTCGTGCAAAATTTCCTTCCAATCGGATCAGAGTTGCGCCCTATAGAGGCTCGAGAATTCAAGACCCATGATCGGTTTATATGGCAGCTATATCAGGTTATGAACCGATTTGAACCATACTTAGCGTATTTATTGGATATCGCAACAAAACACGTAGTCCAAAATTTCATAACAATCGGATAATAATTGCGCCCTCTAGAGGCTCAAGAAGTCAAGACCCAAGATCGGTTTATATGGCAGCTATATCAAAACATGGACCGATATGGCTCATTTACAATCCCAACCGACCTACACTAATAAAAAATATTTGTGCAAAATTTCAAGCGACTAGCTTTACTCCTCCGAAAGCGTGCTTTCGACATACCGACGGACGGACATGGCTAGATCGACAAATAATGTCACGACGATCAGAAATATATATACTTTATGAGGTAGTTTCAAACAGAATGGCGAAATTAGTATACCCCCATCCTATGGTGGGGGTATAAAAACGAATTTGATATCCAATTTTGAGGGCAATGACAATATGGGGTTCAAATAAATGATATATAGATATATTGTGGGTTTAGAGCAAGAACTGATACCCACATTCGGGACCAATTTTCTGGGGGTCTACACCTATCCCAAAATACCCCACGAACAGCAATTTTTTTACTGGCCATCGCAATATGGAACTCAAATACAGGTATTTGGGAGTAGAATACGAATTTGATATCCAAATGTAGAACCTTGTATTTAGGGCATCACCCCTTCCCCAAAACACCCCCAAAGGGCAAAGATCTTTCGACCATGCCAATATGTGGCTCAAATGAAAGTTATTTTAGATTAGAAAACGAATTTGATAACCTAATTTGGGGCCATGTGTTTGAGGCACGCCTCATCCTTTAAACTCCGCCTCAAAACCAATGGCACCATGGGGTTTAAATAAATGGTATTTGAAAGAAGAGCACGATGCTGATATTTTTTCAGGGCCAAGTGTCTGGAGACCACCTCACTCCCGAAAACACCCCTTAATCAGACATCATGAGAATATGGGGCTGAAATAAAGTGTTTTAAAAATGGAGAAAATCTTACAACCAAACTAAAATTCGCAGACAAATAATTATCATATGGGATTCAGATAAAGGCACTTATATTGTTAAACTGATAGTCAAGCGATATACTATTTTCGTAGCATGGTATTCCACTTAAAGCTCTTTAATTGTCGAAAATAAATATTCAACGGAAAATTTTGCTACATATAAAGTAAAATAAGTCGCAGCGGAGTGGACCCGGTCCAGCTAGTCGCTATATAAAGTGTACCCATCTTTTCACATTTTTTTCATCTTTGATGGAAAATAAGAAAATATATCCTTTTATACCCTCGCCATATTTTCAAAATACGCTCTTTGATTGTCCCTTAACAAAATGCCAAATAGTTTAGCTGCTCATACTTGCCCCATTTTCGTTTAGAAGCAAAAACTAGAAAAAAAACACATGGTTCAAGAAGTGTTTGGAGGACATGTCCCACAGTCGAAAAATCTTTAGAAAATTTCTATTGTATAACATTTGAACAGACAAAGATAATCATATGAATCTTTACATAATGAATGTCGAGATAGTTTCTAATTAGTATACAGCATTTGGAGACGCTAGTAGGTCCAGGCATAGACATCGTCTTTGTTTGTCTCCTCGAGGTATTCAAATTTTGAAGTGCAGCCAAATAAGTATTTATAGGCCGATAATCATGATACTAATTTCGTCATTCCGTTTGCAACACCTCGAAATAACCGTATAAGACCCCATAAAGTATATATTGGGTTGCCTAAAAAGTAATTGTGGATTTTTTAAAAGAAAGTAAATGCATTTTTAATAAAACTTAGAATGAACTTTAATCAAATATACAATTGCCATTTTGTTCAATAACCTTTTGCCATCTTCCTGGCAAATTTAGTATTCCACGCTCATAGAACTTCTGGCCTTTATCTGCAAAAAACTGAACCAAGTGCGATTTTATAGCCTCATCATTGCCGAAAGTTTTACCATTTAAGGAGTTCTGCAAAGATCAAAATAAATGGTAGTCTGATGGTGCAAGGTCAGGGCTATATGGTGGATGCATCAAAAGTTCCTAGCCAAGCTCACTCAGTTTTTGGCGAGTGACCAAAGATGTGTGCGGTCTAGCGATGTCCTGGTGGAATATGACACCTTTACGATTGACCAATTCTGGTCGCTTCTCCTTGATGGCTGTATTCAATTTATCCAATTGTTGACAGTAAACATCAGAATTAATCGTTTGGTTCCTTGGAAGCAGCTCAAAATATACCACACCCTTCCAATCCCACCAAACAGACAGCATAACTTTCTTTTGGTGGATATTAGCTTTTGAAGTGATTTGAGCTGGTTCACCATGTTTGGACCATGATCGTTTTCGACTAACGTAGTTTTAAACAATCCATTTTTCATCTCCAGTTATGATTCGTTTTAAAAACGGATCGAATTCATTGCGTTTAAGGTGCATATCACAAGCGTTGATTCGGTTTGTTAAATGAATTTCTTTCAATACATGTGGCACCCATATTAAAATTGACGCCAAACAAACAAATGTAAACAAAATTTCGCGCACTTTTTTTCTAAAGCAAGCTAAAAGTAACAGATCAGCTGACAGAAGAAAGAATGCAATTACAGAGTCACAAGCCGTGGAAAAAATTTCTCAACGCCGACTATATTACTACTATATTACCAACAATTACTTTTTGGGCAACCCAATATATTCTTGATCGTCATGACATTTTAAGTCGATCTAGTCATGTCCGTCCGTCCGTCTGTCGAAAGAACGCTAACTTTTGTTTGAAATATTGCTCAAATACTTCTTATTATTGTAGGTCGGTTGGGATTGTAAATTGGTCATATCGGTCCAGGTTTTGATATAACTGATCTTGGATCTCGACTTCTTGAGCCACAATGCGACGCAGTTCTTATCCGATTGGGCTGAAATTTTGGATGAGGCGTTTCGTTATGACTTCCAACATCCTAACATTTTAAGTATGGTTCAAATAAACTGATATAGCTCCCATATAAACCAATTTTGGATATTGATTTCTTGAGCTACTAGAGGGCGCAATTCTCATCCGGTTTGGCTGAAATTTTCATGAGTTCTTTTGTTATGATTTCCAACTTTGTAGGGTCGGAAATGGATATTTCGATGTGCTGCAAATAAAATAACTAAATGAACAAGTAAAAGTGTGCTAAGTTGTATTGTATTGTATTTGTATTGTATTTGTATTTTTATTATGATAAAACCCATACAAAAGACAGTGTCTTATATAAAGCATGGGTTAGTAAATTGATAAATACAATGAGTTCAACAAGTTTTCATTTAAATAGAACAATAATTGGTACAAAATATTTAACAATTTAAGCAAAGTTACTGATGCAATATTTAAGTTAAAAAAAGGTTTAAACAAAACAAAAAAAAAAGAAAAAGAAACTTTAAAGAAAATTTAACAATTTAATCAAAGTTACTAATAAAATAAATTAAAAAAATAGTTATAAAAAAAACAAAACAAATAATTAATTAAAATGATTATAAATCAAAGATTTGAACTGTCGTTCATTACTTATAATTTGAATACTATTGGGAAGATTATTCCAGAGACGTATAGCATTAACAAAGAACTGTTGTTCAGATACACGATATTGATGGCGTATTTGTATTACTTGTTTACCTCTTGTAGAGTTAGCAAAACGCAAAACAGAAGCCAGATATGACGGTTCATTGGTATAAATTATCTTGTGGATCATTTGCAACAAGCGTATCTTAAGGAACGAGTTAAAAGAGACACCATATACTTGTCTGGCAAAGTCAGATACCCGGTCTCTTCTACGCAAACCAAAAATGTATCTAACGACATCGTTAAAGGCCACGTGCAATTTATTCCTATGAGTTACATCACTACCGTAAAAAACCTCGCAAGAGTATAATAGTTTCGGCAGAATAAATGTCCTAGCCAAAAGCATTCTTATTGACAAAGGGGTATACTGTCGACTCATATATAAGTTTCGTAAAACGCCGTAGGTCCTGCCCACTGTCATTCTGACATGATTCTTCCATGAAAGTCTATCATCAAACTCCAAACCAAGGTTTCTTGCAGATGAAACAATCTCAATTGGGGCTCCAGCAATTGCCACATCAAGATTGGGCGGCATTGTCACCCGATTCCTACCAATTACAAGGCACTTTGACTTTATTGGATTTAAAAGAAGTCCGTTGGCGTTTGCCCATGTGTTTATCCTATCCAAGTCATTATTTAGTCGAAGTACGCCATCGATCAACCTCCCCGGCGAGGAGCTCATATACAGCTGTACGTCGTCGGCATACATATGAATACCACAGTTGCGCAACTGTCCAGGAAGGTCATTGCTATATAAGGAAAAAAGGAGTGGGCCCAACACAGACCCCTGTGGAACACCTCTTGAGACTGGAAGATAACTAGAACAGCGGCTATCAACACATACCGATTGGCTTCTATTCGTAAGATAGGAATATATAAGATCCGTTGTTCTTTCAGAAAATTTAAATAAATGTTTCAGTTTAAGGCAAAGTATATTGGGATCAACGGAATCAAAAGCTTTCGAATGATCTAAAAGAACAAGAAAGGCAACTTTATCGCTGTCAATATCACTCCTTACATCTTCAACTACTTTCAACAGTGCAGTAGTGCAACTGTGCTTTGGCCGGAAACCAGATTGAAAATCTGTTAGCAGCGAATTATTCGCAATATATTCAGATATTTTCCGGTTGACTAGAGTCTCAAATATCTTAGAGACGAATGGAAGTATTGCTATTGGCCTAAATTCCTGGTTATTCTTTGGTATTGGGACTATCCTTGCCCGTTTCCAAGACTGTGGATAGCAACTCCTTAAAATAATATTGTTAAAAAGATGGCACATATACGGAAGAATAAAGGGTAGAATTATCCTAAAAAATCTTCGGCCGAGCCGAATCTTATATACCCTCCACCATGGATCGCATTTGTCGAGTTCTTTTCCCGGCATCTCTTCTTAGGCAAAAAAAAAGGATATAAGAACAGATTTGCTCTGCTATTAGAGCGATATCAAGATATGGTCCGTTTTGGACCACAATTAAATTATATGTTGGAGACCTGTGTAAAATGTCAGCCAATTCGAATAAGAATTGCGCTCTTTGTGGGCTCAAAAAGTAAAATAGAGGGATCGATATATATGGGAGCTGTATCGGGCTATGGACCGATTCAGACCATAATAAACACGTATGTTAATGGTCATGAAAGAATCCGTCGTACAAAATTTCAGGCAAATCGGATAAGAATTGCGACCTCTAGAGGCTCAAGAAGTCAAGTCCCCAGATCTGTTTATATGACAGCTATATCACGTTATGAACCGATTTGAACCATATTTGGCACAGTTGTTGGATATCCTAACAAAACACTACGTGCCAAAATTCATTCAAATTGGATTAGAATTGCGCCCTCTAGAGGCTCAAGAAGTCAAGACCCAAGATCGGTTTATATGACAGCTATATAAGGTTATAAACCGATTTGAACCATACTAAGCACAGTTGTTGGATACAATAGCGAAACACGTCGTGCAAAATTTCATTCCAATCGGATAAGAATTGCGCACTCTAGAGGCTCAAGAAATCAAGACCCAAGATCGGTTTATATGGCAGCTATATCAAAACATGGACCGATATGGCCCATTTACAATACCAACCGATCTACACTAATAAGAAGTACTTGTGCAAAATTTCAAGCGGCTAGCTTTACTCCTTCGGAAGTTAGCGTGCTTTCGACAGACAGACGGACGGACATGGCTAGATCGACATAAAATTTCACGACGATCAAGAATATATATACTTTATGGGGTCTCAGACGAATATTTCGAGTAGTTACAATCAGAATGACGAAATTAGTATACCCCCCATCTTATGGTGGAGGGTATAATAAGCCCAATGGTGGTGGGTATAAAAAATTTGTCAAGTTGGGAAACCAAATACTTTATTTTTATACCCACCACTGAAGGATGGGGGTACGTTCATTTTGTCGTTCCGCTTGCAACACATCGAAATATCCATTTCCGACCCTATAAAGTATATATATTCTTGATCAGCCTAAAAACCTAAGACGATCTAGACATGTCCGTCCGTCTGTCTGTTGAAATCACGCTATAGTCCTTAAAAATAGAGATATTGAGCAGAAACTTTGCACAGATTATTTTTTGTCCATATGGCAGCTATATCAGGTTGTAAACCGACTTGTACTTTATTTGACATAGTTGTCAAAAGTAACAATAAAAAACGTCTTGCGAAATTTCAGCCAAATCGGATAGAAATTGAGCCCTCTAGAAGCTCAAGAAGTCAAGTCCCCAGATCTGTTTATATGACAGCTATATCAGGTTATGAACCGATGTGAACCATATTTGGCACAGTTGTTGGATATCATAACAAAATACTACGTGCCCAAATTCATTCAAATTGTAAAAGAATTGCGCCCTCTAGAGGCTCAAGAAGTCAAGACCCAAGATCGGTTTATATAACAGCTATATAAGGTTATTGACCGATTTGAACCATACCTGGCACAGTTGTTGGATATCCTAACAAAACAAGTCGTGCAAAATTTCATTTCAATCAATCGATTGACCGATTTGAACCATACCTGGCACAGTTGTTGGATATCCTAACAAAACAAGTCGTGCAAAATTTCATTTCAATCGGATAAGAATTACGCACTCTAGAGGTTCAAGAAGTCAAAACACCAGATCGGTTTATATGGCAGCTATATCAGGTTATAAACCGATTTGAACCATACTTGGCTCAGTTGTTGGATATAATAACGGAACACGTCGTGCAAATTTTCATTCCAATCGGATAAGAATTGCGCACTCTAGAGGCTCAAGAAGTCAAGACCCAAGATCGGTTTATATGGCAGCTATATCGGGTTATAAACCGATTTGAACCATACTTGACACAGTTGTTGGATATCATAACAAAACACGTCGTGCAAAATTTCATTCCAATCGGATAAGAATTGCGCACGATGAAAAATTAAAAATTTCATCCCGATCGGATAAGAATTGCGCACTCTATAGGCTCAAGAAGTCAAGTCCCAAGATCGGTTTATATGGCAGCTATATCAAAACATGGACCGATATGGCCCATTTACAATACCAACTGACCTACACTAATAAGAAGTATTTGTGCAAAATTTCAAGCGGCTAGCTTTACTCCTTCGGAAGTTAGCGTGCTTTCGACAGACAGACGGACGGACGGACGGACATGGCTAGATCGACATAAAATTTCACGACGATCAAGAATATTATGGGGTCTCAGACGAATATTTCGAGTAGTTACAATCAGAATGACGAAATTAGTATACCCCCCATCTTATGGTGGAGGGTATAAAAAGTAACCTCGAAAAATAGAATTTATGGCAGGAATTCCGAGCTACTGAAGATCGTCCTAAACGTTCAAAACAGAAAATTTTTTGGAATTTGTTCAATTAATTTCTAAAACGTAGAAAATGGTAATATTATGCACATTGGGATAAAGCTCGAAAATTTGAGATGCATTTACACCTTGACAGTATATTTTGGGCAACTAGATTTTTTTTTTTATTTTTACATTTAGGTATTAAAACGCACAAAATGGCACTTTCCTTATGTATTGAGCTGGTGCTCTGAAATTCGGGATACACTTAAACTTTGACAGTATGTTTTGAGTGATTAGAAGATATTTCCGACATTCGTATATATATGTACTAAAGCGAACAACAGTAAATTTTCATGGAGCTAGACTCTTCAATTACACTATTTAGTTTTGAAAGCATGGGTTTTCAAATTTGTAGACTTTGAATTTCAGCGAAATCGGACAATAAATGCGCCTTTTATGGCCCCAAAACCTAAAACCGAGAGATCGGTCTATATGGCAACTATATCCAAATCTGGACCGACCTGTACCATATTGCAGAAGTATGTCAAGGGGGCATAGCTTAACTCACTGTCCCAAATTTCGGCGACATCGGACAATAAATACGCCTTTCAGGGGCCCAAAACCTTAAATCGAGAGTTCGGTCTATATGGCAGCTATATCCAAATCTGAACCGATCTGGGCCAAATTGACGAAAGATGTCGAAGGGCCTAACAAAACGCACTGTCCCAAATTTTTGGAGAATCGGATAATAAATATGGCTTTTATGGGCCTAAGACTCTAAATCGGAGGATCGGTCTATATGACAGCTATATCCAAATCTAGACCGATCTGGGCCAAATAGACGAAGGATATTGAAGGGCCTAACACAACTCACTGCCTCAAATTTCAGCAAAATCGGATAATAAATGTGGCTTTTATGGGCCTAATAGCCTAAATCGGATGATCAGTCTATATGACAGCTAAATCCAAATCTGGACCGATCTGAGCCAAATTGACGAAGGATGTCGAAATGCCTAACACAACTCACTGTCTTAAATTTCAGCAAAATCGAATAATAAATATGGCTTTTGGGGCTATTTGGGGGCTATATCAAGATACAGTCCGATAGAGCCCATCTTCGAACTTAACCTGCTTATGGACAAAAAAAAGAACCTGTGCAAAATTTCAGCTCAATATCTCTATAGGGTCGGAAATGGATATTTCGATGTGTTGCAACGGAATGACAAAATTAATATACCCCTATCCTTCTGTGGTGGGTATAACAAATCTTCTAGCCGACCTATATTTAATGTCAAGGTGAACCCGATTCCAAATTTTGAGTGCTCTAGCTCAATTCGTAGAGAAATACCACCTTGTATGCTTTAGTACCTAAATGTACAACTTTGATAACATTTTTCGATCGCCTAAAACTTGTCGTCAAGGTATTGATGTATCCCAATTTTGAGAGCTTTATCTTACTCCGTAAAGAATGTACCATTTTGTACGTTTTAGTAACTATAGCTGCTATATAAACCGATTATCGGATAAAGGGTCTAATACCCATAAAAACTTATTATACCCTCCACCATAGGATGGGGGGTATACTAATTTCGTCATTCTGTTTGTAACTACTCGAAATATTCATCTGAGACCCCATAAAGTATATATATTCTTGATCGTCGCGACATTTTATGTCGATCTAGCCATGTCCGTCCGTCTGTCTGTCGAAAGCACGCTAACTTCCGAAGGAGTAAAGCTTGCCGCTTGAAATTTTGCACAAATACTTCTTATAAGTGTAGGTCGGTTGGTATTGTAAATTTGCCATATCGGTCCATGTTTTGATATAGCTGCCATATAAACCGATCTGGGGACTTGACTTCTTGAGCTTCTAGAGGGCGCAATTCCTATCCGATTTGGTTGAAATTTTGCGTGAAGTATTTTATTCTTACTTCCAACAACTGTGTCAAATAAGTTTAAAATCGGTTTATAACCTGATATAGCTGCCAAGTAAACCGATCTGGGATCTGGACTTCTTGAGCCTCTAGAGGTCGCAATTATTATCCGATTTGCCTGGAATTGTACGACGGTTCCTCTCATCACCATCAACATACGTGTTTATTATGGTCTGAAACGGTCTATAGTTTGATACAGCTCTCATATAAATCGATCTCTATATTTTATTTCTTGAGACCCCAAAGGGCTCAATTCGTATTCGAATTGGCTGACATTTAACACATATAATTTAGTTGTGGTCCAAGCCGGACCATATCTTGATATCGCTCTAATAGAAGAGCAAATCTTTTCTTATATCCTTTTTTGCCTAAGAAGGAAAAAGAATTCGACAATTGCGACCCATGGTGGAGGGTACATAAGATTCAGCCCGGCCGAACTTAGCACGCTGTTACTTGTTTTTTCATCCGATTTTGCTGAAATTTTAAACAGTGAGTAATTTCAGACCTCTCAACTTGGAACCTTAATATGGTTCAGATCGGACTATATTTTGATATAACTGCCATATAGACCGATCTCACGATAAAGGGTGTGAAGCCCATGAAAGCTTTATTTATTGCCCTATTTCGCAGAAATTTTAAACAGTTGGTTATTGTAAGCCTCCTGATATCTGACCCAAATATGGTTCAGATCGGACTATATTTAGATATAGCTGCCATATAGACCTATCTGCCGATATAGGGTCTGATGCCCATAAAAGCTTATTTATTGCCCAATTTCTCTGAAATTTGAAACAGAGGGTTATTTTAAGCCTCCCAACATCTGACCCAAGTATGGTTCAGATCGGACCATAGTTTGATATAGCTACCATATAGACCGATCTCCCGATAAAGGGTCTGTGAGTGAGTGAGTATTTTTGGGCCTTTTAACATAGGACCCAAATATTGTTCAGATCGGATATATCTGCCATATAGGACGATCTCACGATAAAGGGTCTGAAGCCCATAAAAGTTATATTTTTTAACCGATCTTTTTGAAATTTGAAACCGTAAGTAGTTTTCGGCCTACTAACATATGACCCAAATATGGGTCATATCGGACAATATTTAGATATATCTGCCATATAGTCCGATCTCACGATAAAGGGTCTGAAGCCCATAAAAGCTTTATTTTTTAACCGATTTTGTTGAAATTTGAAACAGTGAGTAGTTTTAAAAAAATAAGAGCATTATTTTTTTATCGAATTTCATTGAAATTTAAAATAGTTAGTAGTTTTAGGCCTACCAACATCTGACCCAAATATGATTCAGATCGGGCTATATTTAGATGTAGCTGTCATATAGACCGATCTCCCGATAAACGGTTTGAAGTCCATAAAAGCCTTATATATTATCCGATTTTGATGAAATTTGATACAGTTGATAGTTTTAGGTCTCCCAATATCCGCCCTAAATATGGTTTGGATCGGACTATATTTGGATATAGCTGCCATATAGACCGATCTCCCGATAAAGGTTCTAAAGCCCATAAAAACATTATTTTTTATCCAATTTCACTGAAATTTAAAACAGTGAGTAGTTTTAGGTTATCCGACCCAAACATGGTAAAAATAGGACTGTGTTTTGATGTAGCTGTCATATAAACCGATATGCCGGATAAGGGTCTGAAATATGGTAAAAATAGGACTGTATTTTGATGTAGCTGTCACATAGACCGATATGCCTGTTAAGGGTCTGAAGCTCATAAAAGCTTTATTTATTATCCGATTATGTTGACATTTCAAATACAAAATTCAACAGTGACTTATATTTATAAGACCACTCAATGTCCGTGCTGAATTTGGCTGCATATTATACAATTTCCATCGGATTGTAACGAAAGGGGGTTTACATTTATATCCGAGGTTGTGAGTATCCAAAGTTCGGCCTTGCCGAACTTAATGTCTTTTTATACCCTCCACCATAAGATGGGGGGTATACTAATTTCGTCATTCTGATTGTAACTACTCGAAATATTCGTCTGAGACCTCATAAAGTATATATATTCTTGATCGTCGTGAAATTTTATGTCGATCTAGCCATGTCCGTCCGTCTGTCCGTCCTTCCGTCCGTCCGTCCGTCCGTCCGTCTGTCTGTCGAAAGCACGCTAACTTCCGAAGGAGTAAAGCTAGCCGCTTGACATTTTGCACAAATACTTCTTATTAGTGTAGGTCGGTTGGTATTGTAAATGGGCCATATCGGTCCATGTTTTGATATAGCTGCCATATATATGATATATGATATCCAACAACTGTGCCAAGTATGGTTCAAATCGGTCCATAACCTGATATAGCTGCCATATAAACCGATCTTGGGTCTTGACTTCTTGAGCCTCTAGAGTGCGCAATTCTTATCCGATTGGAATGAAATTTTGCACGACGTGTTTCGTTATTATATCCAACAACTGTGCCAGTTATGGGTCAAATCGGTCCATAACCTGATATAGCTGCCATATAAACCGATCTGGTGTTTTGACTTCTTGAACCTCTAGAGTGCGCAATTCTTATCCGATCTGGGGACTTGACTTCTTGAGCTTCTAGAGGGCGCAATTCCTATCCGATTTGGTTGAAATTTTGCGTGAAGTATTTTATTCTTACTTCCAACAACTGTGTCAAATAAGTTTAAAATCGGTTTATAACCTGATATAGCTGCCAAGTAAACCGATCTGGGATCTGGACTTCTTGAGCCTCTAGAGGTCGCAATTATTATCCGATTTGCCTGGAATTGTACGACGGTTCCTCTCATCACCATCAACATACGTGTTTATTATGGTCTGAAACGGTCTATAGTTTGATACAGCTCTCATATAAATCGATCTCTATATTTTATTTCTTGAGACCCCAAAGGGCTCAATTCGTATTCGAATTGGCTGACATTTAACACATATAATTTAGTTGTGGTCCAAGCCGGACCATATCTTGATATCGCTCTAATAGAAGAGCAAATCTTTTCTTATATCCTTTTTTGCCTAAGAAGGAAAAAGAATTCGACAATTGCGACCCATGGTGGAGGGTACATAAGATTCAGCCCGGCCGAACTTAGCACGCTGTTACTTGTTTTTTCATCCGATTTTGCTGAAATTTTAAACAGTGAGTAATTTCAGACCTCTCAACTTGGAACCTTAATATGGTTCAGATCGGACTATATTTTGATATAACTGCCATATAGACCGATCTCACGATAAAGGGTGTGAAGCCCATGAAAGCTTTATTTATTGCCCTATTTCGCAGAAATTTTAAACAGTTGGTTATTGTAAGCCTCCTGATATCTGACCCAAATATGGTTCAGATCGGACTATATTTAGATATAGCTGCCATATAGACCTATCTGCCGATATAGGGTCTGATGCCCATAAAAGCTTATTTATTGCCCAATTTCTCTGAAATTTGAAACAGTGGGTTATTTTAAGCCTCCCAACATCTGACCCAAGTATGGTTCAGATCGGACCATAGTTTGATATAGCTACCATATAGACCGATCTCCCGATAAAGGGTCTGTGAGTGAGTGAGTATTTTTGGGCCTTTTAACATAGGACCCAAATATTGTTCAGATCGGATATATCTGCCATATAGGACGATCTCACGATAAAGGGTCTGAAGCCCATAAAAGTTATATTTTTTAACCGATCTTTTTGAAATTTGAAACCGTAAGTAGTTTTCGGCCTACTAACATATGACCCAAATATGGGTCATATCGGACAATATTTAGATATATCTGCCATATAGTCCGATCTCACGATAAAGGGTCTGAAGCCCATAAAAGCTTTATTTTTTAACCGATTTTGTTGAAATTTGAAACAGTGAGTAGTTTTAAAAAAATAAGAGCATTATTTTTTTATCGAATTTCATTGAAATTTAAAATAGTTAGTAGTTTTAGGCCTACCAACATCTGACCCAAATATGATTCAGATCGGGCTATATTTAGATGTAGCTGTCATATAGACCGATCTCCCGATAAACGGTTTGAAGTCCATAAAAGCCTTATATATTATCCGATTTTGATGAAATTTGATACAGTTGATAGTTTTAGGTCTCCCAATATCCGCCCTAAATATGGTTTGGATCGGACTATATTTGGATATAGCTGCCATATAGACCGATCTCCCGATAAAGGTTCTAAAGCCCATAAAAACATTATTTTTTATCCAATTTCACTGAAATTTAAAACAGTGAGTAGTTTTAGGTTATCCGACCCAAACATGGTAAAAATAGGACTGTGTTTTGATGTAGCTGTCATATAAACCGATATGCCGGATAAGGGTCTGAAATATGGTAAAAATAGGACTGTATTTTGATGTAGCTGTCACATAGACCGATATGCCTGTTAAGGGTCTGAAGCTCATAAAAGCTTTATTTATTATCCGATTATGTTGACATTTCAAATACAAAAT
Organism: Stomoxys calcitrans; assembly: GCF_963082655.1. Taxonomy (NCBI): domain Eukaryota; kingdom Metazoa; phylum Arthropoda; class Insecta; order Diptera; family Muscidae; genus Stomoxys; species Stomoxys calcitrans. The sequence continues at coordinate 92,639,054 of NC_081552.1, read as the reverse complement.
TCAACAGTGACTTATATTTATAAGACCACTCAATGTCCGTGCTGAATTTGGCTGCATATTATACAATTTCCATCGGATTGTAACGAAAGGGGGTTTACATTTATATCCGAGGTTGTGAGTATCCAAAGTTCGGCCTTGCCGAACTTAATGTCTTTTTATGCCCTTGTAATGGCAGTTTTTTTTTTGTTTGGCAATTTGATTTGCTTTTATTTTTAATTTTTTTATCTTGATATTTTCATTTCTATTTATGAAAATACCAGTGCCGCTTCTTGTTTTGTAACAGTTGATGTAGGGATGCCATATCAGAAAGGTAGAACAGGGTTGTTTGTGAACGGCCAGGGTCTGGCAAACTATCACTTTCAAGAGAGGGGTTGCCATGAGAGAGTCAGAATTTGGGATTTTTCGAGAGAGAAATGTTTTCTGCCCTTTTTTTTTACTGATAGGTGACTTCTTTGAGGGAACGTAAACGTGCCCATTTTCTTTTTCTTTTGGACTCTGACACAACTCACACCATTTAGCTCCACCGACATTGGAGTGTTTAAACAAGAAGTTAGAAGGAAAATGTTGAATTAGCTAAGTGTGCTAAAAAAGTTAATAATTTTTTTATATTAACTAATTTTGGAGATAATTTGTCTTGGTATTTGGAGTTTAGAAAGGTAAGAAAGTTCACCGTGCTAGTTATCGTGTCTAATTTAAGGATTACAATTCAAATGGCCATGTGCAAAAACAAATTGTGTTAAATTTTATAAGAATGTTTAAATAATTGCTAGTTATAAGCAAAAAAAAAAAAAAAAAAAAAAAAAAAAAGAAAAATATTATTATTTATGTCGTTATCTACACGAAAAATAACGTTCATTAGATTGTGTAATATATTTTTACAATAAAGTAGCAATATGAATATTCCAACTTCATTTCAATGTAACTGACTGTTCACGTGTAACGCGGAGTAAGGCATGGTATCTTTTTTTTTTGAGACACCATGACCATGGTCATTAGAATTTGTACCAGCCTTTAAGGATTTGTAGTTTTTTTTATATCTATGTTTTTCAATTGGCACAGGGATAACTTAGGTGCGCCCTCTCCATTTTGGCCGACGCACGTGTTTTTCTCTGGTCGGTATAGTACGACCCGGTCAGCCAGTGACACCAAGTTGCTACATAGCTAGTGCGACCAGCTGCTATTGTAGGTCGCATTCATTGAGTCCAGAGCTGGAGGTTGTATTTTGTAAACGAAATCTAGCTGAAACAGTAAGAAAGAAAAGTATACGTATATCTCCTTATATGAATGTGCTAATATCGCTTATCCCTGTGTGTTGTCCTAAATAACTTAACTAACTATGTGAAGAAAATTCGTACAAGACATTGATTGTAGTTAAATAGACTAAGTTTAAAAAGTTGAAGGAATAAAGTCCAAGAAAGGAAAAGAGAAAACATAAGTAAAGTAAATAGAACTCAAACCAAATTTGCTTCAGGAGTGGTATTCAACACTAATACCATTTCTTTACCAAATTTGGCTCCGGAATTAATTTACAAATATAAAAATATATATATATATATACAAAAAAACTGAACTTGTAGTATTTAAAAAAAAAGAGTAATTAGAAGAAGACTAAATATATTAATTAACGCACAGAAAAATAAATAAAAAAACATAATTTATTATATATTTGTATGTGTGTATGTATGTTTGTGTGTGCACTATATATATGTACATTATACATATATATATTCATAAATATATGCGCATATTAATATATATAAATAAAAAAAAAAAAAAATGGAAATACAGAATAGTAGAAAAGGAAAGAAATGTAATTAAATTTGATTTAATATGTAAATTTGAAAATTCGTTGCAAGTTGGAGAGAAAGAAAAAGAAAAAAAAATTAAAAAGATCATAATTACTATTTTTTTTTTGGTTATAATTAATTAATTAAATATGCTATTATAACTATGTAAATATACACATAAAAAATATAAATAGAAACAACAATCAATATATGCATATATCAAAAAAAAAAAGAAAGAAAAACCTACTTATAAACATACTGCTAGATCTACCAGAGCCAAAATTATATAAATTTATATATATTATAATAAACATAACTTGTAAACTATTTCCTTAAGCCTAATTAAAATATTTAATTAATTAAAACAAATGTAAATTTATAACTAATTACCTTTTGTTTATAATAAATCTATTGCCTATTATGTAGCTAAATAAGAAAAACAAAATGTGTTAGTTATTGATATCAGGCTGGAAATGTAACGGTCGTAAAATTTGAAATGGCGGTTTAAACAATTCAGGGGTATTTTCGTGAAGTAACCGGCTAAGAAAATACCATGGATGACTAAGAAGTCATACGGGGTGGGTAGCCGTGAGGAACAACAACACCATGTTCCTTAGGATTCGAACCTATTTGGACCAAGATCAAAGGCAATGTCGTTGTATATCCGTTTCCGTTTTGTTTTGATTTCAGTCTTATTTTTGGCCGTTGTAATCATATGGCACATCATATAAATTTAAAGTGTCAACCCACAGAGGACAAAGAATTCCCCCATCCGGCGAGCTAAGCCGCAGCAGAGAACACCGTGCCATTCCGTCCTCGATTAAAAAAGGGTTCGTGACATTTTTGGCGCCCAACGTTCGAGCAATTTGAAATTTAGTATAAATAGCCCATGACTTAATTCAAGATTATCGCTTACACGGTGTCCCGGAAGGCAGAAGAATGCCATGCCAGTGTAGCAACGATGTAGGATGTATTATCGAGATTTAAGGTCAACCAGACAAACTTTATTTTTATACAATTTGTAATTTTACCAGAAATCATGATACATTAGGCTATAGAGCTAGAAAATCATTAGTTTTTGTTTAAAATTCACAGAAAGTATGTGTTAGAAAGTTTTAGACATAACCAATTTGCGATTCTTAGAGTCAAAACATTGAGATTGCCTTTGGAAATAAGAACACGACTTTCGTCCAACTGATTTTCAAAAAATTTTATTACTAAAATCTGATTGAAGAATATTATGAGTTCTAATTCAATATAATTAATTTTTTTTTAATACACATTAAAAATAATTCTTAATTATAAAGAAGCTTTCTATTTAGAATTTCATTTCGAGTCCACATAAAGCCATTTCGATTTAGTCCGTTACAAAAAAACAGCCGAATTTAGTTTGAATTTTGAAATCTGAAAAGATAGAGAAATTATATATTATTAATTTATGTACTAACTTGCATGTTTTATATTTAACCCCCATACATTTGAATTACAATACTAAAAAGAAAAGGAAAGACAATAGTTAATTGACAAAAAAATTAATTAAAATACGAAATTAATACATTTTGAATCAGGGCATTTACATCTGATTGGAGATTATATTTTTTGTGTTATTTTCTATTGGACCAATTTGTATTTGTTACCTACACATATACATTAAACCATATCGTTTAACCTATATTCTAAAGGGCATTAGGGCGAAATTTTCGTTGGACTTATTTTTGAATTTTTGGAGGGAACGATTTAAGGTTAGGCATCTAGGTAGAATAGGATGAAATAGGAATATTTGGGAAATTTTTCTATTCGAAATGCCTCATAGATCACTTCCAACTAGATCGTCGAAACGAATAGCGGCTAAGAATAGCAATTCTTGTCCACCAACTTTGAACTTTGACACACACACGACCAATACAGGTAGAAACGAAAGTGAGGTACATAACGCCACAACAGCATCGAATACTTCTGCCACGTCCACTGCAAATCAAACTGTGATTTCTAACAGCGGTATAAGGCCGTTAATGTCTTTGAATTTATCTCGAGATTTAGGGCCACAGACAACTTCGTCACCCGAAACAAACAATTCAATAACTACTCCTGAGTATAGTAGTTTGACAGCACGTGAGATTCACAGAGAATTTTCTAGAATGTCAAGACAGAATCCAAGATTGCCTACTTTGCCTGAAAACTACGACACAATGAATCAATTCAATCCGAATGAAGAAAGAGAGCATATACGTAATTATATTGATGCTTCTGTAGGTGCTGTACAGGTAAGCATCATGCGAAGCCTACAAGAAGACATGGCTGTCATGATTCCAGAAGCAATAAGAAATTCGATTGACTCCCAAAGACAAAGCTCGTTTGAACATAGTCATCAAAGTGGTCATATGAGAACAGGCCAAAATGACACAAATCCACAAGTCCATACGAACCATACACAACAACAAGGACAACAAGCCCACACAAACCAACAATCGTCTCGAAATAGACGATTTGAGCCTCATTACCAGCAACCACCGCAACAATACCACTCTGATTTTTATCATGGTCCACAGACACAGTATGTAAACCAGAATCTGGCATTGGGATATAAACCCATCACACCACTTCAACTACAAAAATGGGGTTTGAAATATGATGGGTCATCTAAGTCAGTAAGTGTAGAAGAATTTGTATTTCGAGCGGAATCCCTAAGACTTGACTACAACTGCCCTTGGGATGTGTTTGTGAAAGGATTTCACCACCTTCTCACAGGTAGAGCCTACGATTGGATTTGGGAATTTCGTCAGCAAAATCCCTACTGCCAGTGGGATCATTTAAAATATCATTTTAAAAAGAAATTCCGCAGCTTCGAAAGCGATTTCGAGATACAAAGACGAATTATGGAAAGACGTCAATTGCAATCGGAATCGGCTGACTCGTATATTTCAGATATTGTAAAGCTAAAGAATCAAATGCGCATTCAAATCCCTGAACATGAGATAGTAAGAATGATCAAAGATAATTTAAAAGATGGTTTAGTTCAGCTAGTCTACCCAAAAGAGATTGAGACTATAGACGTCTTATTGGAAGAGTGTAGAAGAGCTGAACGAAATATTGCCAAAAGAAGTTCACATCGCCAGCAACAACAACTTCAGAACTATAGAAGGGTAAATGAATTGGAATACAATGACCCAGAGGTCAATGAAGGCAACATTGAGGTCGAGGAGCTAAAATATAATCAGTTTCCAAACAGACCAGTTGTCTGTTGGAACTGTAAGAAGACAGGACATACTTTCATGGACTGCCCACTTGAGCAAAGGAACATTTTTTGCTTTAGGTGTGGGTTCGATGGAGTTACGTCTCCGCAATGTCCGAAATGTTTGGGAAACCCTACAAGGAACATGGTGAAACCTGGGCCAACATGTTCACAAATAGAGACAGCCCAGTAGAAACGCCAAATTCAAACCTAAAAGACAAGACCGATAATTTTCCTAGCCACAACAATGAAAAAAACGGATACGGCAAGAATGAATTGAACCAGAATAATTCTGACACCAAAAACGAGCAGACTACTATTTATTCACAAATACCCAGAAATGACCATATGAAAGAAAAATCCTATCAGATAATGAAAAATGTATACAAAAAGGAAAACCCCACTCAAATTTTTAAGTCTAACTCAAAACCAACCAAGCAAACATTTCTGAAAGAAATAATCCCATATGAGCAAAGACTCAAGGAATATGAGAGAAAAAGGGAGGAAATTTTTAAAGAAATTTTACCTGGCTTTAGCAAGAAAGTCCTGAAGGCTAGAAAGAGTTATATTCGTCGAAAAAACGAACGAAATGAAATCGCTTCAGCATTCCTACAGGCAGACAACGATATGAGACCATACATGAATGTCACCTTGAATGGTATGCAATTTAAAGGTTTGTTGGACAGTGGTGCATCCATAAGTTGCCTGGGAAAAGACTGCCTTGAAAACGTTTCTAAAATGAATGCCCATGTGATGAGTTTTAAATCAGCCATAAATACAGCCGACGGCAAAATGCATTCAATTGTAGGTAAGGTAAAATTAGATGTCAAATGCGGTTCAAATGTAAAAAATGTTACATTTTACCTGGTTCCAAACCTAAAACAGAATCTGATCCTTGGATATGATTGCTGGCCGAAACTAGGTATTCAAATTTGTATGACTAACGGTATAGAAGAGATTGAAACGATAGACCCAAAGCAACATGTTTTATCGCCAAAACAAAGAGACATTTTGGAGCAGGTAAAACAATCCTTCCATTGCTATACAAAATTTGGTTTGGGTAAGACAAATTTGGAAAAACACGTCATTGATGTGGGAAATGCAACACCGAAGAAAATGCGATATTATCCCGTAAGCCCAGCTGTACAAAATCTAATGTACGCAGAACTGGACAGAATGCTCGGACTAGATGTTATAGAGATAGCTTCAAATGCCGAGTGGAATAATCGAGTTACCTTGGTTCTAAAGCCCAATAAAAACCGATTATGTTTGGATGCGAGGGAATTAAATAAGGTTACAAGGAAAGACGCCTACCCTCTCCCGAACATCGATGGTTTATTGGCTCGATTAGGCGATACCCACTTTATCTCCGCAATAGATCTGAAAGACGCATTCTGGCAGATTCCTCTGGAGGAGTCAAGCAGGCCATTGACAGCATTCACAGTCCAAGGAAGGCCACATTACCAATTTAAGGTAATGCCCTTTGGACTGTGCAATGCTGCTCAACGTATGTGCCGCTTGATGGACAAAGTGATTCCTCCAGAGTTGAAGGAGCGAGTCTTCGTGTATCTGGATGATCTACTTGTGGTGTCATCGACATTCGACGTTCATATGGATCTACTTAAAACCGTTGGACAGAGATTAACTGGTGCAGGATTGACCATCAATATAGAGAAATCAAAATTTTGCTACACCGAACTAAAATACCTTGGTTATATTGTCGGCGGTGGAAAATTAATGCCTGACACGGCTAAGATAGAGGCGATTTTGAATATTAAACCACCCAAATGTGCGAAAGATGTGAGAAAATTCCTAGGTACCGTAGGATGGTACCGACGTTTTATCCATGAATTTTCCACACTAACAGCTCCACTAACTGATACTCTAAAAAAATCTACCAAATTTTTTATGCCCCCAGCAGCAATAGAAGCGTTTGAAACACTGAAACATCGTCTAGTCTCAAGCCCAGTGCTCATTAGCCCGGACTTTTCGAAACCTTTCTTCGTTCAATGCGATGCTTCAAATGTCGGAGTTGGTGCTGTGCTTTTTCAAAAAGATAGTAATGATGAAGAGCACCCCATCGAATATTTTTCTAAAAAACTAAATTCAGCCCAGCGAAATTATTCGACAACAGAAAAAGAGTGCTTAGCTGTAATCCTTGCCATAGAAAGATTTCGACAATACATCGAATTAATGGATTTTACAGTGATAACCGATCACTCTAGCCTTCAATGGTTAATGAGGCAAAACGACCTGAATGGACGTCTCGCAAGATGGAGTTTAAAGTTACAAGGATACACATTCAAAATCGAACATCGAAAAGGGTCTAAAAACGTAGTACCGGACATGTTGTCCAGATTGGACATGGAAGAAATATCTATTGACAACACAGGTATCTTGAATTTTAACTCTGAGGAATTTAAAGCACAAAAGTATATGGATTTAATCGATACCATACAACAAAACAAAAATATACTACCAGATTTGAAAATATGTGACGGCATTGTGTATCGAAGGGTAAAATTCAATCGTGAGGATGTTGATAGTGAAGCAGCTTGTTGGAGAATTTGGCTACCTGATGGTTTGACGAATGAGGTAATAAAAAAATCGCATGAGTGTAACACACTACACGGTGGTGTGGCGAAAACCCTATACAACATTAGAGAATATTTTTATTGGCCATCAATGGCCACACAAATAAAAGATTTTGTTAAAAATTGCACTACCTGCAAAGAAACCAAACACCCAAAACAGACACTTAGGCCACCAATGGGACATGAGGTCATAACGAACAGGCCATTTCAAAAAATTTACGTAGATTTTTTAGGGCCATACCCTCGCACCAAGTCTGGCAAGACATTTGTATTTATTGTACTAGACCATAAGACCAAATTTGTCCTTCTCAAGGCTATGCATAAAGCAACAACAAAACTTGTCAACAAATTCTTGGTAGAAGAAATATTCCATAAATTTGGAGTGCCAGAGGTGTTGCACTCAGACAACGGAAAACAATTTACCTCTGAGGCATTTGAAAACATGCTTAAAATATTTGGGATTCGACACATCAAGACCGCCATTCACTCGCCACAGGCAAATGCAAGCGAACGAGTGAACCAGTCAATTCTTTGTGCCATAAGAAGTTTCATAAAGACAGACCAATCTAGATGGGATGAAAATCTTTCAAAGATCGAATGCTCACTGAGGTCAACAATTCACTCTTCAACTGGAACAACGCCCTATTTTGCTTTAATAGGATACAACATGATAACTCATGCCGATGAATATAAAATTCTTAAAAAGCTTGGAGCGTTGGAAGACGGTGAAACAAATATATTATCTAAAGCACCACAAATGCAATTATTGCACAAACAAATAAGTGACAAAATGCATGAAGCCTATTTAAGAAATGCTAAGTCGTACAATAAGCGAAGCCGAATTGTCTTATTCAAACCCGGACAGGAAGTTTATCGAAAGAATTTTACTCAAAGCAATTTCGCTAAAGGCATAAATGCCAAATTATGCAAACCCTGGTTAAAATGTCGGATAAGAAAAGCAATAGGAAACAGCCAATATGAGGTGGAAAATCTTAAAGGAAATCTAATTGGAGTTATTCACGCACAACACCTAAAACAGTGACACTCTATTGTCATAAAACTAAACTTACATATAAATTCTCACCATAAAACCCTTAAAGCCCACACAATTATTGCTGCAGTCGACATCAAATAAAAGGACCTTATAAATTCCAGTAGTACCTGAAAAATAAACAATAAGAACTTTAGAAAAAAGAAAATAAAATACCTATGGGGAGAGAAAAAAATTGTTAGTAGTTTGTTCGAGACTGAAAATTCCAAATGCGAACTTATCTTGTGCGTTGTGCTCTGTTGGCATCATCACGAACAATTATCACAGTCAGCAGGAATACCCAAATGACACACATACGTCCAGCCACACTTTTATGGCACACAAGAACCCACATCACGCATAGGTACATGGCCAGGAATATTTTTTTTTGTGAATGTTGCATGCCACTTCTGTTCGCACACACGCAAGGGATTGGCTCATATCTTGATTTTTATGGAATCTACCGGAGAAACGAATAGAATGCTACTTATTTAAGGAAATAGGATGGTAATTATATTTCACAACCTACCTGTTTTTTTTTTTTTGCAATGTCTGTCCGTTTTCGTTTGAGATATATTCGTATACAAAATATGCTATCCATTTTTTTTGCATTTGGCAGGCAATAAATGGCCAACAGCGGCATCCAATAGGAATTGCAATCAATATACATTGCACACAGCCAGACATATGTGCTGAAACAATGACTATTTTTGTTTGGCCATTGGTGTTATTACCAAGTATTTGTTGTCCACTAAGAGCATTTGTCCCACAACATTTTTTTATCCAGGACATCAGTGCAGGAAAAGGTGCGGTTTTACACCAAGTCGTTGGCGATTCATTGACATTATTATTTTGGACGTGGACGCAGGATGAACGGTGGAAAAAGAAGACCATTATTGAATGTATTGCCTGAGACATTGTTTTGTTTACTTACGCTTGTGAATGTTTTCTTTTTTTTTGCCAATGGCACGGACATAGGTACACACAAGAAATGCAGGCCAGTATATCAGTATATTTTCCTTTGCCCAACAATTTTGTACTCCACAGGCTACGTCAAATTTGCTGGCTTTGTAATGGCAGTTTTTTTTTTGTTTGGCAATTTGATTTGCTTTTATTTTTAATTTTTTTATCTTGATATTTTCATTTCTATTTATGAAAATACCAGTGCCGCTTCTTGTTTTGTAACAGTTGATGTAGGGATGCCATATCAGAAAGGTAGAACAGGGTTGTTTGTGAACGGCCAGGGTCTGGCAAACTATCACTTTCAAGAGAGGGGTTGCCATGAGAGAGTCAGAATTTGGGATTTTTCGAGAGAGAAATGTTTTCTGCCCTTTTTTTTACTGATAGGTGACTTCTTTGAGGGAACGTAAACGTGCCCATTTTCTTTTTCTTTTGGACTCTGACACAACTCACACCATTTAGCTCCACCGACATTGGAGTGTTTAAACAAGAAGTTAGAAGGAAAATGTTGAATTAGCTAAGTGTGCTAAAAAAGTTAATAATTTTTTTATATTAACTAATTTTGGAGATAATTTGTCTTGGTATTTGGAGTTTAGAAAGGTAAGAAAGTTCACCGTGCTAGTTATCGTGTCTAATTTAAGGATTACAATTCAAATGGCCATGTGCAAAAACAAATTGTGTTAAATTTTATAAGAATGTTTAAATAATTGCTAGTTATAAGCAAAAAAAAAAAAAAAAAAAAAAAAAAAAGAAAAATATTATTATTTATGTCGTTATCTACACGAAAAATAACGTTCATTAGATTGTGTAATATATTTTTACAATAAAGTAGCAATATGAATATTCCAACTTCATTTCAATGTAAATGACTGTTCACGTGTAACGCGGAGTAAGGCATGGTATCTTTTTTTTTTGAGACACCATGACCATGGTCATTAGAATTTGTACCAGCCTTTAAGGATTTGTAGTTTTTTTTATATCTATGTTTTTCAATTGGCACAGGGATAACTTAGGTGCGCCCTCTCCATTTTGGCCGACGCACGTGTTTTTCTCTGGTCGGTATAGTACGACCCGGTCAGCCAGTGACACCAAGTTGCTACATAGCTAGTGCGACCAGCTGCTATTGTAGGTCGCATTCATTGAGTCCAGAGCTGGAGGTTGTATTTTGTAAACGAAATCTAGCTGAAACAGTAAGAAAGAAAAGTATACGTATATCTCCTTATATGAATGTGCTAATATCGCTTATCCCTGTGTGTTGTCCTAAATAACTTAACTAACTATGTGAAGAAAATTCGTACAAGACATTGATTGTAGTTAAATAGACTAAGTTTAAAAAGTTGAAGGAATAAAGTCCAAGAAAGGAAAAGAGAAAACATAAGTAAAGTAAATAGAACTCAAACCAAATTTGCTTCAGGAGTGGTATTCAACACTAATACCATTTCTTTACCAAATTTGGCTCCGGAATTAATTTACAAATATAAAAATATATATATATATATACAAAAAAACTGAACTTGTAGTATTTAAAAAAAAAGAGTAATTAGAAGAAGACTAAATATATTAATTAACGCACAGAAAAATAAATAAAAAAACATAATTTATTATATATTTGTATGTGTGTATGTATGTTTGTGTGTGCACTATATATATGTACATTATACATATATATATTCATAAATATATGCGCATATTAATATATATAAATAAAAAAAAAAAAAATGGAAATACAGAATAGTAGAAAAGGAAAGAAATGTAATTAAATTTGATTTAATATGTAAATTTGAAAATTCGTTGCAAGTTGGAGAGAAAGAAAAAGAAAAAAAAAATTAAAAAGATCATAATTACTATTTTTTTTTTGGTTATAATTAATTAATTAAATATGCTATTATAACTATGTAAATATACACATAAAAAATATAAATAGAAACAACAATCAATATATGCATATATCAAAAAAAAAAAGAAAGAAAAACCTACTTATAAACATACTGCTAGATCTACCAGAGCCAAAATTATATAAATTTATATATATTATAATAAACATAACTTGTAAACTATTTCCTTAAGCCTAATTAAAATATTTAATTAATTAAAACAAATGTAAATTTATAACTAATTACCTTTTGTTTATAATAAATCTATTGCCTATTATGTAGCTAAATAAGAAAAACAAAATGTGTTAGTTATTGATATCAGGCTGGAAATGTAACGGTCGTAAAATTTGAAATGGCGGTTTAAACAATTCAGGGGTATTTTCGTGAAGTAACCGGCTAAGAAAATACCATGGATGACTAAGAAGTCATACGGGGTGGGTAGCCGTGAGGAACAACAACACCATGTTCCTTAGGATTCGAACCTATTTGGACCAAGATCAAAGGCAATGTCGTTGTATATCCGTTTCCGTTTTGTTTTGATTTCAGTCTTATTTTTGGCCGTTGTAATCATATGGCACATCATATAAATTTAAAGTGTCAACCCACAGAGGACAAAGAATTCCCCCATCCGGCGAGCTAAGCCGCAGCAGAGAACACCGTGCCATTCCGTCCTCGATTAAAAAAGGGTTCGTGACACCCTCCACCATAAGATGGGGGGTATACTAATTTCGTCATTCTGATTGTAACTACTCGAAATATTCGTCTGAGACCCCATAAAGTATATATATTCTTGATCGTCGTGAAATTTTATGTCGATCTAGCCATGTCCGTCCGTCTGTCCGTCCTTCCGTCCGTCCGTCCGTCCGTCCGTCTGTCTGTCGAAAGCACGCTAACTTCCGAAGGAGTAAAGCTAGCCGCTTGACATTTTGCACAAATACTTCTTATTAGTGTAGGTCGGTTGGTATTGTAAATGGGCCATATCGGTCCATGTTTTGATATAGCTGCCATATATATGATATATGATATCCAACAACTGTGCCAAGTATGGTTCAAATCGGTCCATAACCTGATATAGCTGCCATATAAACCGATCTTGGGTCTTGACTTCTTGAGCCTCTAGAGTGCGCAATTCTTATCCGATTGGAATGAAATTTTGCACGACGTGTTTCGTTATTATATCCAACAACTGTGCCAGTTATGGGTCAAATCGGTCCATAACCTGATATAGCTGCCATATAAACCGATCTGGTGTTTTGACTTCTTGAACCTCTAGAGTGCGCAATTCTTATCCGATTGGAATGAAATTTTGCACGACGTGTTTCGATATTATATCCAACAACTGTGCCAGTTATGGTTCAAATCGGTCCATAACCTGATATAGCTGTCATATAAACCGATCTTGGGTCTTGACTTCTTGAGCTTCTAGAGGGCGCAATTCTTATCCGATTTGGCTGAAATTTCGCAAGACCTTTTTTATTGTTACTTTCAAAAACTATGTCAAATAAAGTACAAGTCGGTTCATAACCTGATTTAGCTGCCATATAAACCGATATAGGATCTTGACTTCTTGAGCCTCTAGAGGTCGCAATTATTATCCGATTTGCCTGAAATTTTGTACGACGTATTCTCTCATGACCATTAACATACGTGTTTATTATGGTCTGAATAGGTCTATAGCCCGATACAGCTCCCATATAAATCGATCTCTCTATTTTACTTCTTGAGCCCATATTTTTCCTAGTTGTACCTACATGCCAAATTTCAGACCTGTAGCTCCATCAATAAAGAAAATACCAAATGGTACCATTTTTGGTGGAAAAATATACAAACTTTAAATAGATCATTTAGTCACCCGCGATATTTTTCCACGTTGTATCCAAATGCCAAATTTCGGACCTGTAGCTCCATCTATAAAGTAAGTAACAAATGGTACCAATTTTGTTACCAAATTTGTTACCAAATTGTACGAATTTTGAATAATTCATATAGTCAACCATCATATATTTCCTATTTCTACCGACATGCAAAATTTCAGAGCTCTTGCTCCATCTGTAAAGAAAGTACGTTTTCTATCGTTACCAGTAGTATTTTTCCAATTTTTCCTTTTCATTAGATGTCTTTCAAGACAAATTTCTAAATTCTAGCTCTATCCATCCACCCTATACAAAGCTCACCCATTTCGGACATTTTGGGTACTTTTTTTAGTACATATTTTCAATATCTCTTGTAGACGTCCAATTAAGATTGCCATAGTGTACCTAAGTTCCAAAATTCAGAGCACTAGCTCTATTTACAAACAAAGTCCCAAATAGTACCAATTGGGCCACTAAACTTACTATTTCTCCTACTTCCGGCCCTATTTTGGATTTTTTTCCACCAAATTTTATTTTTTCGAGACGCTCTTTATAATGCTGGACCTATCCGTTCGTTCTGGGTAAAAACACACAATTTCGTACTTTTTGGTTCTTTTTAGTACCTAAACGTATGAATATCGTCAAATCCCTTCTTATTCCGTGCCTATGATCCAATACCAACATTTGTGCGACATTTCATGATTCTACTTTTTGCCATTTGGGCTGGGCGACGATAAGTAAGTAAATAAAAATGATCAGACATCTTCTTATATATAAAAATCAATGTGTGCTTGTTATATATAAGATATATATATATAAGATATATATATATATAAGATATATATATATAAGAAGTAAAAAGGCGTTAAGTTCGGCCGGGCCGAACTTTGGATACCCACCACCTCGGGTATATATGTAAACCACCTTTCATCAAAATCCGGTGAAAATTGCATACGTTATGTCCCATAGCAGTTATGTCAAAATCTGTTCTGATTTGGACCAAATACTAATAAGTACAAGTTATTGTTCAATTGTGTATAACAAAATATTGGTCTTTTTAGTAGCTATATCTAAAAATAAACCGATCTGAACCATATACGACATGGATGTCAAATATATAATATAAATCACAGTGTCAAATTTCAGGGAAATCGAATTATAATGAGCTTTTTATGGGGCCAAGACTTTAAATTGAGATATCGGTCTACATGGCAGCTATATCCAAATCTGTACCGATTTAAGTCAAGTTGCAGAAAAATGACGAGGAGCCTAACACAACGCACTGTCCCAATTTTCGGCGAAATCGGACAATAAATGCGCCTTTTATGGGACCAAAACCTTAAATCGAGAGATCGGTCTATATGGCAGCTATATCCAAATCTGAACCGATCAGGGCCAAATTGAAGAAAGACGTCGAAGGGTCTAAGACAACTCACTGTCTTAAATTTTGGCGATATCGGACAATAAATGCGCCTTTTATGGCCTCAAAACCTAAGACCGAGAGATCGGTCTATATGGCACCTATATCCATATCTAGACTGATCTAGGCCAAATTGAAGAAGGATGTTGAAGGGCCTAGCACTTCTCACTGTCCGAAATTTCAACAAAATCGGGTAATAAGTGTGGCTTTTATGAGCCTAAGACCCTAAATTGGAGGATCGGTCTATATGGCAGCTATATCCGAATCTTAGCCGATCTAGGCCAAATTGACGAATAATGTCGAAGGCCAAATAGACGAATAATGTCGAAGGGCCTAACACAACTCACTGTCACAAATTTCAGCAAAATCGGATAATAAATATGGCTTTTATGGGCCTAAGACCCAAAATCGGAGGTTAGTTCTTTATGGCAGCTACATCCAAATCTGAACCGATCTGGGCCAAATTGACGAAGGATATTGATGGGCCAAACACAACTCACTGTCCCAAATTTAAACAAAATTGGATAACAAATGTGGCCTTTATGGGGCTATATCAAGATATAGTCCGATATAGCCCATCTTCGAACTTAACCTTCTTATGGACAAACAAGAAGTCAAGATCCCAAATCTGTTTATATGACAGCTATATCAGGTTATGAACCGATTTCAACCATACTTGGCACAGTTGTTGGATATCATAACGAAATACTTCGTGCAAAAATTCATTCAAATCGGATAAGAATTGTGCCCTCTAGAGGCTCAAGAAATCAAGACCCAAGATCGGTTTATATGGCAGCTATATCAGGTTATGGACCGATTTCAACCATACTTGGCACAGTTGTTGGATATCATAACGAAATACTTCGTGCAAAAATTCATTCAAATCGGATAAGAATTGTGCCCTCTAGAGGCTCAAGAAGTCAAGACCCAAGATCGGTTTATATGGCAGCTATATCAGGTTATGGACCGATTTAAACCATACTTGGCACAGTTGTTGGGTATCATAACAAAACACGTCGTGTGAAATTCCATTCCATTCGGATAAGAATTGCGCCGTCTAGAGGCTCAAGAAGTCAAGACCCAAGATCGGTTTATATGACAGCTATATCAGGTTATGTACCGATTTAAACCATACTTGGCACAGTTGTTGGATATAATAACAAAACATGTCGTGCAAAATTTCATTTCAATCGGATAAGAATTGCGCACTATCGAGGCTCAAGAAGTCAAGACCCAAGATCGGTTTATATGGCAGCTATATCAGGTTATGGACCGATTTAAACCATACTTGGCACAGTTGTTGGGTATCATAACAAAACACGTCGTGTGAAATTCCATTCCATTCGGATAAGAATTGCGCCGTCTAGAGGCTCAAGAAGTCAAGACCCAAGATCGGTTTATATGGCAGCTATATCAGGTTATGGACCGATTTCAACCATACTTGGCACAGTTGTTGGATATCATAACGAAATACTTCGTGCAAAAATTCATTCAAATCGGATAAGAATTGTGCCCTCTAGAGGCTCAAGAAGTCAAGACCCAAGATCGGTTTATATGGCAGCTATATCAGGTTATGGACCGATTTAAACCATACTTGGCACAGTTGTTGGGTATCATAACAAAACACGTCGTGTGAAATTCCATTCCATTCGGATAAGAATTGCGCCGTCTAGAGGCTCAAGAAGTCAAGACCACAGATCGGTTTATATGGCAGCTATATCAGGTTATAGACCGATTTGAACCATACTTGGCACAGTTGTTGGATATCATAACAAAACACGTCATGCTAAATTTCATTCTGATAGGATAAGAATTGCGCACGCTAGAGGCTCAAGAAGTCAAGACCCAAGATCGGTTTATATGGCAGCTATATCAGGTTATGCACCGATTTGAACCATACTTAGCACTGTTGTTGGATATCATATCAAAACACGTCATGCAAAATTTCATTCCAATCGGATAAGAATTGCGCGTGCTAGAGGCTCAAGAAGTCAAGGCCCAAGATCGGTTTATATGGCAGCTATATCAAAACATGGACCGATATGGCCCATTTACAATACCAACCGACCTACACTAATAGGAAGTATTTGTGTAAAATTTCAAACGGCTAGCTTTACTCCTTCGGAAGTTAGCGTGCTTTCGACAGACAGACGGACGGACGGACGGACAGACGGACGGACATGGATAGATCGACATAAAATGTCACGACGATCAAGAATATATATACTTTATGGGGTCTCAGACGAATATTTCGAGTAGTTACAAACAGAATGACGAAATTAGTATACCCCCCATCTTATGGTGGAGGGTATAAAAATCAATTTGTGCTTGTTTGTAGATTTGTTTGTTTGTGTGTTCCTTATAGACTCAGAAACGGCTGAACCGATTTTCTTGAAATTTTCACAGATGGTGCATAATGATCCCGTGGTGAATAAAGGGTACTACATTTTTTGAAATCTGAAGGGGGGGCGGACCCTCCCCCTAACCCTAATTTTCAGAAACGACAGATCTAGGTGATGGGTGGTGCGATTTAAGCAACATTTTGTTTGCTCTCATATAGTACCCCAAAAATTAAAATTTGATATCCAAATTTCGGATGGGGTACCCAGGGGGTCGCCCCACCCTTAAAACTACCAAACATATATTTAGACCTATCACGATAACATGGGACTCAAATGAAAGGTATTTAGGATAAAACAAGTAAAAGCGTGCTAAGTTCGGCCGGGCCGAATCTTATATACCCTCCACCATGGATCGCATTTGTCGAGTTCTTTTCCCGGCATCTCTTCTTAGGCAAAAAAGGATATAAGAAAAGAGTTGTTCTGCTATTAAAACGATATCAAGATATGGTCCGGTTCGGACCACAATTAAATTATATGTTGGAGACCTGTGTAAAATTTCAGCCAATTCGTATAAGAATTGGGCCCATTGGGGCTCACGAAGTAAAATAGAGTGAATGATTTATATGGGATCTGTATCGGGCTATAGACCGATTCAGACCATAATAAACACGTTTGTTGATGGTCATGAGAGGATCCGTCGTACAAAATTTCAGGCAAATCGGATAATAATTGCGACCTCTAGGGGTCAAGAAGTCAAGATCCCAGATCGGTTTATATGGGAGCTATATCAGGTTATGAACCGATTTGAACCTTATTTGACACAGTTGTTGAAAGTAAAAATAAAATACGTCATGCAAAATTTCAGCCAAATCGGATAGGAATTGCGCCCTGTAAAAGCTCAAGAAGTCAAATCTCCAGATCTGTTTATATGACAGCTATATCAGGTTATGGACCGATTTCAACCATATTTCAACAGTTGTTGGATATCATAACAAAACACGTCGTGCGAAATTCCATTCCATTCGGATAAGAATTGCGCCCTCTAGAGGCTCAAGAAGTCAAGACCCAAGATCGGTTTATATGGCAGCTATATCAGGTTATGGGCCGATTTAAACCATACTTGGCACAGTTGTTGGGTATCATAACAAAACACGTCGTGCGAAATTCCATTCCATTCGGATAAGAATTGCGCCCTCTAGAGGCTCAAGAAGTCATGACCCAAGATCGGTTTATGTGGCAGCTATATCAGGTTATAGACCGATTTGAACCATACTTGGCACAGTTGTTGGATATCATAACAAAACACGTCGTGCAAAATTTCATTCCAATCGGATAAGAACTGCGCACTCTAGAGGCTCAAGAAGTCAAGACCCAAGATCGGTTTATATGGCAGCTATATCAAAACATGGACCGATATGGCCCATTTACAATACCAACCGACCTACACTAATAAGAAGTATTTGTGCAAAAGTTCAAGCGGCTAGCTTTACTCCTTCGGAAGTTAGCGTGCTTTCGACAGACAGACGGACGGACGGACGGACGGACGGACGGACAGACGGACGGACATGGCTAGATCGACATAAAATGTCACGACGATCAAGAATATATATACTTTATGGGGTCTCAGACGAATATTTCGAGTAGTTACAAACAGAATGACGAAATTAGTATACCCCCCATCTTATGGTGGAGGGTATAAAAACGTATTTGATAACCAATTGTCGGACCAAGTGCTAGGGGGACCACACCAAGCGCCAAAACACCCCTAAATCGGACGTATTTACCAACCATGACAATATGGGACTCAAATGAAAGGTATTTGCGAGTAGTATACGAATCTGATATCCAAATGTGGCACCAAGTTTATGGGGGTCCGCCCCTTCCCCAAAAACACCCCCAAACAGGATTTATTTATATGAGGAATATGAGGCTTAAATAAAAGGTGTTTGAGTGTAGAATTAGAATCTGATATCCAAATATGAGACCAAGTGTTTGGGGGGCCGCCTCTCCCAAAAACATCTCCCAAAGGGGACAAATTTACGACCATAGCAATATGGGGCTCAAATGAAAGGTCTTTGGGAGTAAAGCACGAATGTGGTGTCAATATTCAGGAAAAGTGTCTATGGGGCCAACCCACACACTACCGAAGTAGGAAGTATTTGCTGACTATTGCAATATGAAGCTCAAATAAGAGGTTTTTCGAGAAGAACTCGATTCTGATATATTTTCAAAGCCAAGTCACTGAGTGGCCGCCCCATCCCCCAAAACACCCCCCAAGCCGGTCATGCTTGCCGGCTATGGAAAAATGGGGCTCAAATTAAAGGTATTTGGGAGTAGATATCAACATTAGGGACCAACTGTCTAGGGGATGTCCCACCACCACAACAACCCCTAAATAGGACGTATTTGCTCACCAAAACAATTTGGGTCTTACAGAGAGAGGAACTAAATATTTATAAATTTTAGAACCAATACCCCAAACCGGACATATTTGCTAACTTTTGCAACAAGGAGTTTAAATGAGATTAAAACGAAGTGTTTGAAGGACCACCCCAATTTCCCCACAAATCGGTCATATTTACCGACCATGTCAATGTGGAGCTTAAATGAAAGGTATTGGGGGGTAGAGCAAGAACTGCTGCAAAAACAGCTTTAAGATCAGGCCTTATTTAATCGGTGCTGTTGCATGCCAGTCCAAAACTCTGTTTTTGTAAGAGAGACCCTGAGACCCCATAAAGTATATATATTCATTTATGTCGATCTAGCCATGTCCGCCCGTCTGTCCGTCCGTCTGTCTGTCGAAAGCACGCTAACTTTCGAAGAATTAAAGCTAGCCGCTTGACATTTTGCACAAATACTTCTTATTAGTGTAGGTCGGTTGGTATTGTAAATGGGCCATATCGGTTTATGTTTTGGTATAGCTGCCATATAAACCGATATTGGGTCTTGACTTCTTGAGCCTCTAGAGTGCGCTATTATTATCCGATTGGAATGAAATTTTGCACGACGTGTTTTGTTATGATATCGAACAACTGCGCCAAGTATGGTTTAAATCCGTCCATAACCTGATATGGCTGTCATATAAACCGATCTTGGGTCTTGACTTCTTGAGCTTCTAGAGGGCGCAATTCCTATCTGATTTGGCTGAAATTTTGCATGACGTATTTTATTCTTACTTTCAATAACTGTGTCAAATAAGGTTCAAATCGGTTCATAACCTGATATAGCTGCCATATAAACCGATCTTAGGTCTTGACTTCTTGAGCCTCTAGAGGGCGCAATTCTTATCCGATTTGAATGCATTTTTTGCACGAAGTGTTTTGTTATGATATCCAACAACTGTGCTAAGCGTGGTTCAAATCGGTTCATAACCTGATATAGCTGTCATATAAACAGATCTGGGGACTTGACTTCTTGAGCTTCTAGAGGGCGCTATTCCTATCCGATTTGGTTGAAAATTTTCATGAAGTATTTTATTCTTACTTTCAACAACTGTGTCAAATAAAGTTCAAATAGGTTCATAACCTGATATAGCTGCCATATAAACCGATCTGGGATCTTGACTTCTTGAGCCTCTAGAGGTCGCAATTATTATCCGATTTGCCTGAAATTTTGTACTACGGATACTCTCATGATCATCAACATACGTATTTATTATGGTCTGAATCGGTCTATAGCCCGAAACAGCTCCCATATAAATCGATCTCTCTATTTTACTTCTTAAGCCCGCAAAGGGCGCAATTTTTATTCGAATTGGCTGATATTTTACACAGGTCTCCAACATATAATTTAATTGTGGTTCAAACCGGACCATATCTTGATATCGCTCTAATAGCAGAGCAAATCTTTGCTTATATACTTTTTTGACTAAGAAGAGATGCCGGGAAAAGAACTCGACAAATGCGATCCATGCATGCCAGTCCAAAACTCTGTTTTTGTAAGAGAGACCCTGAGACCCCATAAAGTATATATATTCATTTATGTCGATCTAGCCATGTCCGCCCGTCTGTCCGTCCGTCTGTCTGTCGAAAGCACGCTAACTTTCGAAGAATTAAAGCTAGCCGCTTGACATTTTGCACAAATACTTCTTATTAGTGTAGGTCGGTTGGTATTGTAAATGGGCCATATCGGTTTATGTTTTGGTATAGCTGCCATATAAACCGATATTGGGTCTTGACTTCTTGAGCCTCTAGAGTGCGCTATTATTATCCGATTGGAATGAAATTTTGCACGACGTGTTTTGTTATGATATCCAACAACTGCGCCAAGTATGGTTTAAATCCGTCCATAACCTGATATGGCTGTCATATAAACCGATCTTGGGTCTTGACTTCTTGAGCTTCTAGAGGGCGCAATTCCTATCTGATTTGGCTGAAATTTTGCATGACGTATTTTATTCTTACTTTCAACAACTGTGTCAAATAAGGTTCAAATCGGTTCATAACCTGATATAGCTGCCATATAAACCGATCTTAGGTCTTGACTTCTTGAGCCTCTAGAGGGCGCAATTCTTATCCGATTTGAATGCATTTTTTGCACGAAGTGTTTTGTTATGATATCCAACAACTGTGCTAAGCGTGGTTCAAATCGGATCATAACCTGATATAGCTGTCATATAAACAGATCTGGGGACTTGACTTCTTGAGCTTCTAGAGGGCGCTATTCCTATCCGATTTGGTTGAAAATTTTCATGAAGTATTTTATTCTTACTTTCAACAACTGTGTCAAATAAAGTTCAAATAGGTTCATAACCTGATATAGCTGCCATATAAACCGATCTGGGATCTTGACTTCTTGAGCCTCTAGAGGTCGCAATTATTATCCGATTTGCCTGAAATTTTGTACTACGGATACTCTCATGATCATCAACATACGTATTTATTATGGTCTGAATCGGTCTATAGCCCGAAACAGCTCCCATATAAATCGATCTCTCTATTTTACTTCTTAAGCCCGCAAAGGGCGCAATTTTTATTCGAATTGGCTGATATTTTACACAGGTCTCCAACATATAATTTAATTGTGGTTCAAACCGGACCATATCTTGATATCGCTCTAATAGCAGAGCAAATCTTTGCTTATATACTTTTATACCCTCCACCATAAGATGGGGGGTATACTAATTTCGTCATTCTGTTTGTAACTACTCGAAATATTCGTCTGAGACCCCATAAAGTATATATATTCTTGATCGTCGCGACATTTTATGTCGATCTAGCCATGTCCGTCCGTCTGTCCGTCCGTCCGTCTGTCCGTCTGTCCGTCCGTCCGTCCGTCCGTCCGTCCGTCCGTCCGTCTGTCTGTCGAAAGCACGCTAACTTCCGAAGGAGTAAAGCTAGCCTCTTGAAATTTTGCACAAATACTTCTTATTAGTGTAGGTCGGTTGGTATTGTAAATGGGCCATATCGGTCCATGTTTTGATATAGCTGCCATATAAACCGATCTTGGGTCTTGACTTCTTGAGCCTGTAGAGTGCGCAATTCTTATCCGATTGGAATGAAATTTCGCATGACGTGTTTTGCTATGATATCCAACAGCTGTGCCTAGTATGGTTCAAATCGGTTCATAACCTGATATAGCTGCCATATAAACCGATCTGGGGTCTTGACTTCTTGAGCTTCTAGCGTGCGCAATTCTTATCCGATCAGAATGAAATTTTGCACGACGTGTTTTGTTATTATATCCAACAACTGTGCCAAGTATGGTTCAAATCGGTCCATAACCTGATATAGCTGCCATATAAACCGATCTTGGGTCTTGACTTCTTCAGCCTCTAGAGTGCGCAATTCTTATCCGATTGGAATGAAATTTCGCACGACGTGTTTTGCTATGATATCCAACAACTGTGCCAAGTATGGTTCAAATCGGTCCATAACCTGATATAGCTGCCATATAAACCGATCTGGGGTCTTGACTTCTTGAGCCTCTAGAGTGCGCAATTCTTATCCGATTGAAATGAAATTTTGCACGACGCGTTTTCTTAATATATCCAACAACAGTGCCAAGTGTGGTTCAAATCGGTTCATAACCTGATACAGCTACCATATAAACCGATCTTGGGTCTTGACTTCTTGACCCTCTAGAGTGCGCAATTCTTATCCGATTGGAATGGAATTTCGCACGACGTGTTTTGTTATGATACCCAACAGCTGTGCCAAGTATGGTTCAAATCGGTCCATAACCTGATATAGCTACCATATAAACCGATCTTGGGTCTTGACTTCTTGAGCCTCTAGAGGGCACAATTCTTATCCGATTTGAATGAGTTTTTGCACGAAGTATTTCGTTATGATATCCAACAACTGCGCCAAGTATGGTTGAAATCGGTCCATAACCTGATATAGCTGTCATATAAACAGATCTGGGGATTTGATTTCTTGAGCTTCTAGAGGGCGCAATTCCTATCCGATTTGGCTGAAATTTTGCATGACGTATTTTATTTTTACTTTCAACAACTGTGTCAAATAAGGTTCAAATCGGTTCATAACCTGATATAGCTGCCATATAAACCGATCTTGGGTCTTGACTTCTTCAGCCTCTAGAGTGCGCAATTCTTATCCGATTGGAATGAAATTTCGCACGACGTGTTTTGCTATGATATCCAACAACTGTGCCAAGTATGGTTCAAATCGGTCCATAACCTGATATAGCTGCCATATAAACCGATCTGGGGTCTTGACTTCTTGAGCCTCTAGAGTGCGCAATTCTTATCCGATTGAAATGAAATTTTGCACGACGCGTTTTCTTAATATATCCAACAACAGTGCCAAGTGTGGTTCAAATCGGTTCATAACCTGATATAGCTACCATATAAACCGATCTTGGGTCTTGACTTCTTGACCCTCTAGAGTGCGCAATTCTTATCCGATTGGAATGGAATTTCGCACGACGTGTTTTGTTATGATACCCAACAGCTGTGCCAAGTATGGTTCAAATCGGTCCATAACCTGATATAGCTACCATATAAACCGATCTTGGGTCTTGACTTCTTGAGCCTCTAGAGGGCACAATTCTTATCCGATTTGAATGAGTTTTTGCACGAAGTATTTCGTTATGATATCCAACAACTGCGCCAAGTATGGTTGAAATCGGTCCATAACCTGATATAGCTGTCATATAAACAGATCTGGGGATTTGATTTCTTGAGCTTCTAGAGGGCGCAATTCCTATCCGATTTGGCTGAAATTTTGCATGACGTATTTTATTTTTACTTTCAACAACTGTGTCAAATAAAGTTCAAATCGGTTCATAACCTGATATAGCTGCCATATAAACCGATCTTGGGTCTTGACTTCTTCAGCCTCTAGAGTGCGCAATTCTTATCCGATTGGAATGAAATTTCGCACGACGTGTTTTGCTATGATATCCAACAACTGTGCCAAGTATGGTTCAAATCGGTCCATAACCTGATATAGCTGCCATATAAACCGATCTGGGGTCTTGACTTCTTGAGCCTCTAGAGTGCGCAATTCTTATCCGATTGAAATGAAATTTTGCACGACGCGTTTTCTTAATATATCCAACAACAGTGCCAAGTGTGGTTCAAATCGGTCCATAACCTGATATAGCTACCATATAAACCGATCTTGGGTCTTGACTTCTTGACCCCTAGAGGTCGCAATTATTATCCGATATGCCTGAAATTTTGTACGATGGATCCTCTCATGACCATCAACAAACGTTGTTTATTATGGTCTGAATCGGTCTATAGCCCGATACAGATCCCATATAAATCGTTCTCTCTATTTTACTTCGTGAGCCCCAATGGGCGCAATTCTTATACGAATTGGCTGAAATTTTACACAGGTCTCCAACATATAATTTAATTGTGGTCCGAACCGGAACATATCTTGATATCGTTTTAATAGCAGAGCAACTCTTTTCTTATATCCTTTTTTGCCTAAGAAGAGATGCCCTGAAAAGAACTCGACAAATGCGATCCCTGGTGGAGGGTATATAAGATTCGGCCCGGCCGAACTTAGCACGCTTTTACTTGTTTTGACTAAGAAGAGATGCCGGGAAAAGAACTCGACAAATGCGATCCATGGTGGAGGGTATATACGATTCGGCCCGGCCGAACTTAGCATCCTTTTACTTGTTTTTATTTGATTTATCATGGACAAGTTCCAAAATGGTCTATATCGGGCAATATCTTCATGTAGCCCCATATAGACAAATCTTCTGATTTAAAGCCTAGGTCCATGGAATTCCTTCAAATATGGCCCTTTTTATACCCTCCACTATAGGATGGGTGTATTGTTATTTCGTCATTCCGTTTGTAACACCTCGAAATATAAGTCTAGGATCGCATAAAGTATATATACATAAGGTTGGCCAAAAAGTAATTGCGGATTTTTCATATAGTCGGCGTTGACAAATTTTTTCACAGCTTGTGACTCTGTAATTGCATTCTTTCTTCTGTCAGTTATCAG
The DNA here is from genome assembly GCF_963082655.1 of Stomoxys calcitrans. Taxonomy (NCBI): domain Eukaryota; kingdom Metazoa; phylum Arthropoda; class Insecta; order Diptera; family Muscidae; genus Stomoxys; species Stomoxys calcitrans. The sequence goes on along the minus strand of NC_081552.1, from coordinate 92,613,530 downwards.
CTGTTACTTTTAGCTTGCTTTAGAAAAAAAGTGTAAAAAAAAAATATTTGATTAAAGTTCATTCTAAGTTTTATTAAAAATGCATTTACTTTCTTTTAAATAATCCGCAATTACTTTTTGGGCAACCCAATTTATATTCTTGGATTCTTGTTCGAACCGTTGAGTGGAGCGAACATATTTTTATTTCACTCCGCAAGAATTTCCTGTAACTCGTAATAGGTCATTATTTTTGGAAGGAAAATTTAAGTCACTCAAGGATAGCTGCGATAGAGGTATCCATTAGGCTGTTGATGATCTGCGTCTGTTTTGAGTGAAGCGGCAGATCTAGAGCCCGAAAGTAAGCTTAGAATGGACTCCAAAGACCCTACAGCTTCGGTGGTGTTATCAGACCGTAGAATGTTGTCTGCTACAGAAACCTCGACTTTTGGAGCGGCTGCTCCATGCTCCACAAGCCGACAGAAGACTGGTCAGCAGGGGCTTTTGACGAAGACACCTGGTTCGAGTCTAAAGGACAAGGCCGAACCTATTCCTTCTTCGCATGCCAATAAATTGCCTAGGCCATCGACCTTCCCCGGCAAACCAACACGCTCTTTAAGAGGTTGGAATAATAGAAGACGCATCGCTCTCAGGTTTATTGAGAGGCTTGGTGCGAATGATCCTATTACTCTCACTAATAGGGTGAGAGACTCCCTAAATTGGGCTCGGGAATTCGCTGTAAACTGCACCGCTGTCAGCCAAAAGGCTGCTGTCACCTGGAGGACATCCCATGGCTAGAAGAACTAGGGCGAACAACAGTAGGATGGGTCCAAGAACCTTTGCTAATGTCGCTAGGGACAGTTTGGTGATGGCAGTTGTCAACAAGGGAGAAGAACAGGTCTGCATACATAGGAATAATTGGAGTGGAATAGTCAATGGACTGTCATCAGTATACTTCGATGTCCTTGCGGAATTTCCTGGGTCTCCTCCAGTTTGTGACGATGCAGGCTGGTATCGAGGGCGATACACACTTATTGCCTTCGGCGATCAACGCTCAATTGAAATGTATCGTTGTGCGCTAAGAAAGATTGGTGAGATCCGGCCAGGTGCAGCAATAGATTTAGTCAAGAAGTCAAGGAAGGATATTCCTTCTCGACCTATGGCGCATGCTTGGATACCAAGGATTCCCTCAGATACTAAAGCGATACTTGGAAGACTAAGGGAATGTAATCCCAATCTTTCAACTACCGACTGGAAGAGTGGTAGATTGGATGAGCCTGATGGTAACCGGAGACATGCAGAATTCGTACTAAACTCCGGCTGTCTCGCAGACTTCAACAAGTCTGAAGGGATTGTATCCTACGGATTCAACAAGTTGAAATTTAAGGTCTATAGAAGCGGTGGGGTTGGGGAATCAGCAGACGACGCAGCAGTTGTTGCTGAACACTTGCCTGTGGAACTATCGACCTCATCGCTAAAGTCTGGCGGATTGCTAGAGACTGAAAATCCCCATACCAAATTCGAGACTGGAGGGGATGGCATCGAAACGGGACCCGAAAAGCCTTGTGTGGGTGGGTCACAAAGTTGGACTGGGCTCAAAGTGCGTGCCAGCGGGAAAGCACGGAACTCAGAAAGTACTTCGACAGCAGCAGTTAGTGAAAAATCTAAGGAGAAATCGTCAGTGCCCAGTGTCCTGAGGAAGAGTGGTTCCACAGCTTTCTCACCTGCCCCTGTATGCATACGGAAGCTTATCATAACAAGTTCTTACGAAACTTGTGAGGATGAACTCCTGGTGTAGTCAGAAGACGAGGCTAACACAACAGTGGTGGAAGTTCTGAATCCTGACTATGGTCCGGTTTCTACAGATAAATCTCCAACATTGTAGGGCCGCTTCGGCGGCACTAAAGGTCTTCCTGATGGCAGGGGGATTTGACGTGGTTCTTATCCAGGAATTATGGGTGTAAGGAGGAATGGTTAGTGGACTAAGAGCCTGTATTCTTGCAAAGAGCAGACTAATTGTTTTTCTTCTTCCGTCGCTAAGCACTGAGAATTTAGTAGTAGCCAGCCTTGAAATAAACAAGTCTCATTACTGGCTGGCTTCCCTTTATGTGGTACACGATTCAGAGATGCCGCTTTCAAACCTTAAGTCGCTGGTTGAAGGGGTGAGCTGCTTATTGAGCCTTATATATAAAAATCAATTTGATTTGTTTGTTTGTTTGTGTGTTCCTTATAGACTCAAAAACGGCTGAACCGATTTCCTTGAAATTTTCACAGATGGTGCATAATGATCCCTACATTTTTTGATATCTGAAGGGGGGCGGACCCTCCCCCTTACCCTAATTCTCAGAAACGCCAGATCTCGGAGATGGGTGGTGTGATTTAAGCGAAATTTTGTGTGCTCTCATATAGTACCCTAAATATAAAAATTTGATATCCAAATTTCGGATGGGTACCTAGGGGGCTGCCCCACCCTTAAACCTACCAAACATATATTTAAACCAAACTCCACAATATGGGACTCAAATGATAGGTATTTAGGATAAGAAAACGTATCTGATATCCAATTGTCGGACCAAGTGCTAGGGGGACCATCCCAAGCCCCAAAACACCCCTAAATCGAACATATTTACCGACCATGGCAATATGGGACCCATATGAAAGGTATTTGCGAGTTAAATACGAATCTTATATCCAAATGTAGGACCATGTTTTTGGGGGTCCACCACTTCCCCAAAACACCCCCCAAACTGGACCATGGGAATATGGGGCTTTAATAAAAGGTATTTGAATGTAGAATACGAATCTGATATCCAAATATGGGACCAAATGTTTGGGGGCCGCCTCTCACTAAAAACATCTCCCAAAGGGGACAAATTTACGACCATAGCAAAATGGGGCTCAAATGAAAGGTCTTTGGGAGTAAAGCACGAATTCGATATCAATATTCGGGAAAAGTGTCCATGACGCTACGCCACCCCCACAACACCACCCAAATAGTAAGTATTTTCTGACTATTGCAATATGAGGCTCAAATAAGAGGGTTTTTAAAGTGGAACACGAATCCGATATATATTTTCAAGGCCAACTCACTGTGTGTTCAACCATCCCCCAAAACACCCCCAAGCCGGTCATGTTTGCCGACTATGGAAATATGGGGCTCAAATTAAAGGTATGTGGGAGTAGACCATGTATCTGATATCAACATTAGGAGCCAACTGTCTAGCGGACGTCCCACCACCATAACAACCCCCAAATAGGACGTATTTGCTCACCAAGACAATTTGTGTCTTAAGGAGAGTGGAACTAAATATTCATAATTTTTAGGGCCAATACCCCAAACCGGACATATTTGGTGACTTTTGCAATAAGGAGTTTAAATGAGATTAGAAAACGAATTTGATATCCAATATTGAGGGCAATGGCAACATGGGGTTAAAATAAATGATACATAGATATATAAGAATAGAGCACGTTGCTGATATAGTTTCCGGACCACCCCAATCCCCAAAACACCCCTAAATCGGGCATATTTACCGACCAATAACAATGTGGGGCTTAAATGAAAGGTATTGGGGGTAGAGCAAGAATCGATACCCATTTTCGGGACCAATTTTCTGGGGGTTTAACCCTTTCTCTAAATACCCCACAAACAGCAATTTTTTAGTGATCATCACAATATGGGGCTCAAATAAAGGTATTTGGGAGTAGAATACGAATTTGATATCCAAATGTACGACCATGTATTTAGGGCATCACCCCTTCTCCAAAGGGTTAAAATTTTTCGACCATGCCAATATGCGGCTCAAATGAAAGGTTTTTGAGACTAGAAAACGATTTTGAAAAAATTATTTTGGGGCCATGAGTTTGGGGGACACCTCATCCTGTAAACTCCTCTTAAGCCAATGGCAATATGGGGTTTAAATAAATGGTATTTGAGAGAAGAGCACGATGCTGATAGTAAGGTGGGGGACCACCTCACAGAAAACACCCCTAAATCAGATATCATGAGAATATCGGGCTGAAATAAAGTATTTTAAGAATGAATACTCCTTACATCCAAACTTTAATTCGTAGACCAATAAAGATCATATGGGATTCAGACAAAGGCACTATCCCTTCTAGGCTAGAAAAGGAAGTGGAAACTTCGGAGGATATAGACATGGTGGTCAAGCGGATCACAAAGGCCTTGAATGACTCGCTTGTGTCAGTATGTTCTAGTTCCAAGCAAAGGGGCAAACAGCGACTGCCATGGTGGACCCCAGAGCTGGTTGGTCTAAGGAAGGACTGCAGAAAACTCTTCAACAGAGCAAAAGCCACAAGAGCACCACACCATTGGGACATCTATAAGGCTGAGCTAAGAAAATATAAGGGAGAGTTAAGAAAGGGTTAGAACAAATCCCGGGTAGAATTCTGCAGCTCTGTGGAGGATACTGCTCAGGCCTCTAGGCTAAGAAGATTCTGTCCTCGAGACCTATTACGATGGGTTATATTCAGAAGTTAGATAATGTATGGACAATGTCTAGTGAAGGAATACTAGAACTACTCTTTAATACACATTTCCCGGGAAATTCTCCAACGGACAACGTGGCACCAGAAGAGGTTGTCACTGGTATGCATTCATCGGAGACTATTATGGAAATTGTGTCTGAGCCGAAAATTCTTTGGACGATGAAAGTGTTTCGACTCCTTTAAGTCGCCAGGCCCTGATGTATTACCAGTTGAATTACAAGCTGTGTCTGTCTAAACTGATTCCTTGACTTAGCGAGTCATATACAGCATGTCATATATAGCTGTGGGATGGAGGAACACGAAAGTAATTTTCATTCCGAAAGCAGGAAAATTTTACCACACGAAGGCGAAATATTTATGTCCTATTAGTCTGTCATCCTTTATGCTGAAGACTCTTGAGAGGTTGCTAGAAACATATCCTAGGGCAAATATCCCTGGAGATCACCTGTCGCGGCAGCAGCATGCATATATTGGGTTGACCAAAAAGAAATTGCGGATTTTTTAAAAGAAAGTAAATGCATTTTTAATAAAACTTAGAATGAACTTTAATCAAATATACTTTTTTTACACTTTTTTTCTAAAGCAAGCTAAAAGTAACAGCTGATAACTGACAGAAGAAAGAATGCTATTTTAGAGTCACAAGCTGTGAAGAAATTTGTCAACGCCGACTATATGAAAAATCCGCAATTACTTTTTGGGCAACCCAATATTAAAGGCAAATCCACTGAAACAGCACTTCACGACCTGGTTGGCTACATAGAGGGTTCTCTCGCTGTCAAGAAATATGCAATGGTAGCATTTCTTGACACTGAAGGTGCTTTCAATAATGTAAAACCGACGTCAATCGTGAAGGAGTTGGAGTTTCTAGGCATCAACTCTACCGTAAAAAAGTTTATTAAAAAGTTTACTTACTAAAAGATGCAATACGGCAGGTTTGGGATATGTGTATCTAAAAAGATGGGTCAGCAAAAGAACACCTCAAGGAGGTGTACTGTCTCCTCTACTTTGGAATATAGCGATTAACAATATATTATTGTCTCTGGAAGAAAAAGATGAAAAAGTGGTCGAGTATGCTGATGACGTGGCAATTGCGTTTAGAGGAAAGTTTCCAAGCACTCTAAGGGATATACTTTAGGAAGCTCTACTTGCAACAGCGAAGTGGGCTATCGAAAGTCGCTTCTAAAGTCTACCTACTGTTCAATAGTCAACCGGATCCAAAGGATGGTTTGTTAGTGCATTACAGACGCACTGAGGACGACATCATCTGATGCACTGAATTTAATGCTACATATATTACGTCTGGACATTGTGGCTAGACAAATTGCTACGACCACTGCCGTGAGATTAAGGGAGTTTTCTCTTTGGTCATGTGGCGGCTATGGACACTGTGTTATACTTGATACAATATCCGATGTCCCAGGCAGTGTGAATTACACCCTACCTGAGCCGCTTTTTGATAAAAATTACTGTACCACTATTTCTGACAGAACCGATTGGAACTACGATATCCCTGGTAACAGAAGTTACATAGACTTCTATACGGATGGTTCCAAACTAAACGACCAGGTGGGCTTTGGGGTTTACTCTAAAGATCTAGAACTGGTCATATCGAAAAGGTTACCCGACCACTGCAGTGTGTATCAAGCAGAGATCCTTGCATTACGACGATTGGCATAAATATCTTCTCAGACAGCCAGGCAGCTATTAAATCCCTGGAGAACGTATTTCTGAACACAAAAACCGCCCTCGACTGTCGCAGATCTCTCAACAAGATGGCTGAACAGTTCAAAATTCACTTGTTCGGGCTGCCGGCCCACTGAGATATCCCAGAGAATTCAAAAGCAGACGAGCTTGCGAGACTAGGAACTACCTTACACACTCCAGGGACACCGAAATCTGTGGGTATGCCTCTAGCGACATGTAAGCTAAGTTTTCAGGACCAGACCCGAAGGACAAAGAATGATAGGTGGTTACAAAGAGGGGGCTGAGAACATTCCAAAACTATGTGGCCTTATCTAGACTTGAAGAGGTCTACTGCTTTGCTGTCATTGGCTAGAACAGACTTCTCAGTCATTGTGCCGTCATGACAGGTCACTGTCTAATCGGAAAACATGCTGACAGACTGAAGGTTGCCAGCAACGACTTTTGCAGAAGCTGGAGATCGAGGGAGAAGAGGCTATAGAACACCTTCTCTGTGTGTGACCCGCACTAGCAGTTAGAAGGAGTTCCACTTTAGGTTCTCATTTCTTTGAGAACCTGCCTGATTTAGCGGATGTGAACATTCGCAAATTACTTGGCTTTTTAAAGCGATCTGGATGGTTCAACGGTAGGAACTAGAAGGCATATTCCTTCTTCTGTTCCTGTGGTATCACAATGGACGAAAACGTCTAAGTGAGTCTGTTATATATATTCTTGATCATCGTGAAATTTTATGTCGATCTAGCCATGTCCGTCCGTCCGTCTGTCTGTCGAAAGCACGCTAACTTCCGAAGGAGTAAAGCTAGCCGCTTGAAATTTTGCACAAATACTTCTTATTAGTGTAGGTCGGTTGGTATTGTAAATGGGCCATATCGGTACATATTTCGATATAGCTGCCATATAAACCGATCTTGGGTCTTGACTTCTTGAGCCTCTAGAGTGCGCAATTCTTATCCGATTGGGATGAAATTTTGCACGACCTGTTTTGTTATGATATCCAACAACTGTGCCAAGTATGGTTCAAATCGGTTTATAACCTGATATAGCTGCCATATAAACCGATCTTGGGTCTTGACTTCTTCAGCCTCTAGAGGGCGCAATTCTTATCCGATTAGAATGAAATTTTGCACGACGTGTTTTGTTATTATATCCAAAAACTGTGCCAAGTATGGTTTAAATCGGTTCATAACCTGATATAGCTGCCATATAAACCGATCTGGGGTCTTGACTTCTTGAGCCTCTAGAGTGCGCAATTCTTATCCGATTGGAATGAAATTTTGCACGACGTGTTATGTTGTGTTGTCGGTCTATAACCTTATATAGCTGTCATATAAACCGATCTGGGGTCTTGACTTCTTGAGCCTCTGGAGTGCGCAATTCTTATCCGATTGGAATGAAATTTTGCACGACGTGTTTTGTTGCGATATCGAACAACTGTGCCAAATATGGTTCAAATCGGTTCATAACCTGATATGGCTGTGATATAAACAGATCTGGGGACTTGACTTCTTGAGCTTCTAGAGGGTGCAATTTCTATCCGATTTGGCTGAAATTTCGCAAGACGCTTTTTATTATTACTTTCAACAACTATGTCAAATAAAGTAAAAGTCGGTTCATAACCTCATATAGCTGCCATATAAACCGATCTGGGATCTTGATTTCTTGAGCCTGTAGAGGTCGCAATTATTATCCGATTTGCCTGAAATTTTGTACGACGGATTCTCTCATGACCATTAACATACGTGTTTATTATGGTCTGAATCGGTCTATAGCCCGATACAGCTCCCATATAAATCGATCTCTCTATTTTACTTCTTAAGCCCGCAAAGGGCGCAATTCTTATTCGAATTGGCTGACATTTTACACAGGTCTCCAACATATAATTTAATTGTGGTCCAAACTGGACCATATCTTGATATCGCTCTAATAGCAGAGCAAATCTTTTTATATATCCTTTTTTTTTTTGCCTAAGAAGAGATGCCGGGAAAAGAACTCGACAAATGCGATCCATGGTGGAGGGTATATAAGATTCGGCCCGGCCGAACTTAGCACGCTTTTACTTGTTCTTTATGACCAGTTGAAAAAAAATTATTTCATGTTCGAAAATACTCCCGGAAGGGAAAAGTACATCCTTAATCGTAATCGTTGACCATACCAAAAAAATTTTGTATAGTAAAAAGATTTTGTAGCAAATTTTTACTGAATCCTATTACCATTGATGCGGACTTGCTAATTTAAAGTTCATCACGTTGAAAAAGCAAGGAAAAAAATATTTAATAATTAACTTTATAGCAGTTTTTTCATTTATTACAACTGAATTAAAACTCATCAAGCAATATTAGTTTTATTTATATTTATATAGTGGGGTAATAAGGTTTGTAGTGAGTAAATAATTCATTAATTAAACTCTAAAGTATATAGCTTCTAAGACAATTCATATCCGATTTGGCTGAACTTCCAACAACTCTGCTGAGTATGATTGAAATCGGTCCAAACCCTGATATAGATGTCATATAAACCTATCTTTGGTCTTGACTTCTTGAGCGTCTAGAGGGCGCAATTCCTATCCGATTTAGCTAAAATTTTGCACGACGTGTTATGTAATGATTTTCAACAACTGTGAGAAATATGGTTCAAATCGATCTATAACCTGATATAGCTGCCATTTTAACCGATTTCTTGAGCCTCTAGAGGGCGTAATTATTATCCGATTTGGCTGAAATTTTGTACAGCTTCTCCCATAATCTTCAGCATTCATGGTAAATACGGTCCGAATCGGTCTATATACAGACAAAGCTCCCATACAAACCGAGGGCGCAATTCTTACTCGAATTGGGTGAAATTCTAGACAATGACTTCTACTATGGTCTCCAACATTTAATTCAATTATTGTCCGAATCGGACCGTAACTTGGTATAGCTCCAATATTATAGCAATTATTTTCTTTTATCCTTTGTTTGCCTAAAAAGATATATCGGAAAAGAACCCGACATATGCAATCTTTGGTGGATGGTATATAAGATTCGGCTCGCCCGAACTTAGCACGCTTTTACTTGTTATACCCTCCACCATAGGATGGGAGTATACTAATTTCGTCAGTTCGTAACACCTCGAAATATGCGACTGAGACCCCATAAATTACATATATTATTGATCGTTATGTCATTTTAAGTTGATTTAGCCATGTCCGTACGTCCGTCTGTCTATCGAAAGCACGCTAACATTCAAAGGCGTAAAGCTAGCCGCTTGAAATTTTGCAAAAATACTTTTGATGAGAGTAGGTCGGTTTGGATTGTAAATGGACCAAATATGTCCATGTTTTAATATAGCTGCTATATAAACCGATCTTGGGTCTTGACTTCTTGAGCCTCTAAAGGACGCAATTCTCGTCCGATTTGACAGAAATTTTGCACGAGGTGTTTTGGTATCACTTGCAGCAACTGTGTAAACTATGATTCAAATCGGTTCATAATCTGGTATAGCTGTCATATAAACCGATCTTAGAACTTGACTTCTTGAGCCAATAGAGCGAGCAATTCTCGTCCGAAATGTAGCATGAGGTGTTTTGTTATGAATTTCAATAACTGTGCTAAGTATGGCGCAAATCGGTAGATAACCTGAAATAGCTGCCATATTAACCGATCTGGGATCACGACTTTTTGAAACTCTAGAGGGCGCAATTTTCATCAGATTTGGCTGAAATTTGGTTCTATGGCTTCTACCATGACCTTCAACATGTCTTATATGGTCTGAATCGATCAATAGCTTGATACAGCTCCCATATAAACCGATCTCCCGATTTTGATTCTTGAGACCCTACAAGGCGCAATACTTATCCGAAGGAACTGAACTATTACACAATGACTTTTACAATGTTCAGCATTCATTTATAGTCCGAATCGGACTATAACTTGATATAGCTCCAATACCATAACAGTTCTTATTCAATATTCTTTGTTTGCCTAAAAAAAGATACCGCGCATAGAACTCGACAAATGCGATCCATGGTGGAGGGTATATAAGATTCGGCCCGGCCGAACTTAGCACGCTCTTACTTGTTTTCAAATGGCATAGTTCCTCACAAATGTAGGCAGCATTAGGAGGGGATAACCACAGCTGAAAATATTTTTTGATGTTCTCCCCGGGATTCGAACCCAGGCGTTTAGCTTCATATGCGAAGATGCTAACCTCTGCGCTACGGTGGCCTCCATCAGATTCGTATTATACTCCCAAAACCTTTATTTGAGTCCCATATTGCGATGGTCAGTAAATAATTGCTGTTTGTGGGGTGTTTTGGCGAAGTCGTATACACTCAGAAAATTGGTACCGAAAGTGGGTATCAATTTCGTCCTCTACTCCATAATACCTTTCATTTGAGCATCACATTGACATAGTCGGTAAATATGTCCGATTTAGTGGTGTTTTGGAGAGAGGTGTGGTCCCCTTACACTTAGCACTGAAAATATATCAGCATTTTGCTATACTCTCAAATATAATTTATTTGAACCCCATATTGCCATTGGCCTCAAAATTGGAAATCAAATACGTTTGATAATCTCAAATACCTTTCATTTACACCCCAAAAGTAAGCAAATATGTTCGGTTTGGGGATCTACTCTCTGTAAGACCCAAAGTGTCTTGGTGAGCAAATACGTCCTTTAATTTGTGTCCCATATTGTCGTGATTGGTCTATACATATATTTGATAGTTTTCGGGGTGGGGCAGCGCCCGTAGGTACCCCATCCCAAATTTGAATACAAAATTATTGTTTTCTGGTTGCCTTAAGCGAGCACACAAAAGTTTCGCTTAAATCGCACCACCTACCTTGAGATCTGGGGTTTCTGAAAATAAGGGTAAAGGGGAGGGTCCGCCCCCTTCGGGTGGTGCATAATAATCACCACACGATTATTATGCACCACCTGTGAAAATTTCAAGAAAATCATGTCAGCCGGAAAACACATACAAGAAACAAACACAAATTGATTTTTAAATATATATAGACTAGCTGCGTCCGGCCCGCTCTGCTACACCCAATAATTCTCTGCTGGAGAGGAGTACTCTAAATTTGGAAATTCCTGCCTAATTTTGAGTTGAAAATGTATTTCAATTTTCCTATGGATTTTTCTACACTCAAATACCTCTTATTAAAACCCCACAGAAACTTGGTCCCAAAAGTGAAAGTCAATTTCGTGATCTACTCCCAAAGACCTTTCATTTAAGATCCATATTGCCATGGCCGATAAATATGTCCGATTTAAGGGGTTTTTGGGGGTGGGGTAACCCACGAAACCCTTAGTCCCACAATTGGATATCGCTTTCTTCTCACAAATACCTTAAATTTGATACCCATGTTGTAGTGATCGATCTATAAATCCTTTTGTCGGGTTTTGGGGGTGGGCGGCCCTCCTACGCACACCACCCTAGATTTAGATACCAAAGTTTTGTTTTTAAGTTCATGTAAGTGTGCCAACAAAATTTCCCTTAAATCGCCCTACCCATCTCAGAGATTTGATGTTTTCAAAAATTATTGTTAAGGCACGTCTTAGAGTGCAAAGTAAATAAATAATGTAAATAATGAACAAGAAAACGCGTCGTGCAAAATTTCAACCAAATCGGATAGGAATTGCGCCCTCTAGACGCTCAAGAAGTCAAGACCCCAGATTGGTTCATTTGACAGCTATAACAGGTTATGGACCGATTTCAACCATACTCAGCAAATTTGTTTGTAGTCGTAATAAAACACCTCATGCAAAATTTCAACCAAATCGGATAAGAACTGTGCCCTCTAGCGACTCAAAAAGTCAAGACCAAAGATCGGTTTGTATGGCAGCTGTATCAAAACATGGACCGATATAGCCCATTTACAATCCCAACCGACCTACACTTAAAAGAAGTATTTGTGCAAACTTTCAAGCGACTAGTTTTACTCCTTCGAAAGTTAGTGTGCTTTCGACAGACAGACGGACGGACATGGCTAGATCGACTTAAAATGTCATGACGATCAAGAATATATATGCATTTTGAGGTCTTAGACGAATATTTCGAGGAGTTACAAACAAAATGACGTCATTAGTATATCTTATCCAATGCTAGTGGGTATAAAAATGCTGTATGATCAATTTTGACCACTCTGCCCTCTTTTTGCTCATGTTGAATCTCCAAATTAACACCATTATCTGTCTGTTTTCAATTGGATAATCCCAATTTATTTAAACACAGTTAGTAGATGGCGCTAACTTAAATGTTGGTGCTACTACTCGCTAGATATATGACCAGAATAAAGATATCAGATTCGCACCCCGTGCGATATCAGAAAATTATATAGCCTACTAGCTGACCCGGGCACGCTTCGCTGCGCCTTCTTTTACTTTATATGGAACAAAAGTTTCCTTAGAATATTTATTTTCGGCAATTAAAGATCTTTTAGTGAAATACCATGCTAACTTGACTAACAGCTTAACAATATATGTGCCTTTATCTGAATCCCATATGATCTTTATTGGCCTACGAATTTAAGTTTGGATGTAAGGCGTACTCCATTCTTAAAACACATGGCCCCAAAATAGGTTATCAAATTCGTTTTCTAATCTCAAATACCTTTCATTTGAGCCATATATTGGCATGGTCGAAAAATCTTTTCCCTTTGGGGGTGTTTTAGGAAAGGGGTGATGCCCTAAATACATGGTCCTACATTTGCATATCAAATTCGTATTCTACTCCCAAATACCTTTATTTGAGCCCCATATTGCGACGGCCACTAAAAAATTGCTGTTTGTGGGGTATTTTGGGAAAGGGGTAGACCCCAGAAAATTGGTCCCGAAAATGGGTATCGATTCTTTCTCTACCCCCAATACCTTTCATTTAAGCCCCACATTGTTATTGGTCGGTAAATATGCCCGATTTAGGGGTGTTTTGGGGATTGGGGTGGTCCGGAAAATATATCAGCAACGTGCTCTATTCTCATATATCTATGTATCATTTATTTTAACCCCATGTTGGCATTGCCCTCAATATTGGATATCAAATTCGTTTTCTAATCTCATTTAAACTCCTTATTGCAAAAGTCACCAAATATGTCCGGTTTGGGGTATTGGCCCTAAAAATTATGAATATTTAGTTCCACTCTCTTTAAGACCCAAATTGTTTTGGTGGTGGTGGGACGACCGCTAGACAGTTGGCCCCTAATGTTGATATCAGATACGTGGTCTACTCCCACATACCTTTAATTTGAGCCCCATATTTCCATGTCGGCAAACATGACCAGCTTGGGGGGTGTTTTGGAGAATGGGCGGCCACTCAGTGAGTTGGCCTTGAAAATGTATATCGGATTCGTATTTCACTTTAAAAACCCCCTTATTTGAGCCTCATATTCCAATAGTCAGAAAATACTTACTATTTGGGTGGTTTTGTGGGGGTGGTGTGGCCCCATAGACACTTTTCCCGAATATTGATATCAAATTCTTACTTTACTCCCAAAGACCTATCATTTGAGCCCCATTTTGCTATGGTCGTATATTTGTTCCCTTTGGGGGATGTTTTTAGTGAGAGGCCCAAACATTTGGTCCCATATTTGGATATAAGATTCGTATTCTAAATACATTCAAAAGCCTTTTATTTAAGCCCCATATTCCCATGGTCAGTAAATAAGTCCAGTTTGGGGGGTGTTTTGGGGAAGGGGTGGACCCCCAGAAACTTGGTCCCACATTTGGATACCCCAACCGAAATTTGGATAGCACATTTTTATTTGTAGGTTACTATGTGAGAGCACACAAAATTTCGCTTAAATCGCACCACCCATCTCCGAGATCTGGCATTTCTGAAAATTAGGGTAAGGGGGAGGATCACCCCCCGACCACCTTTCAGATATCAAAAAATGTAGTACCCTATATCCACCACGGGATCATTATGCACCATCTGTGGAAATTTCAAGAAAATCGGTGCAGCCGTTTCTGAGTCTATAAGGAACACACAAACATACAAACAAACAAACAAACCTACAAACAAACACAAATTGATTTTTATACCCACCACCGACGGATGGGGGTATATTCATATTGTCATTCCGTTGCAACACATCGAAATATCCATTTCCGACCCTATAAAGTATATATATTCTTGATCAGCATAAAAATCTAAGACGATATAGATATGTCCGTCTGTCTGTTGTCTGTCTGTGAAATCACGATACAGTCATCAAAAATAGAGATATTGAGCTAAGACTTTGCACAGAATCTTTTTTTATCCATAAGCAGGTTAAATTCGAAGATGGGCTATATCGTACTATATCTTGATATGGCCCCCATATATACCGATCCGACGATTTAGGGTCTTAGGCCAATAAAAGCCACATTTATTATCCGATTTTGCTGAAATTTGGGACAGTGAGTTGCGTTAGGCCCTTCGACATCCTCCGTCAATTTGGCCCAGATCGGTTCAGACTTGGATATAGCTGCCATATAGACCGATCCTCCGATTTAGGGTCTCAGGCCCATAAGAGCCACATTTATTATCCGATTTTGCTGAAATTTAGGACAAAGAGTTTTCTTAGGCCCTTCGACATCCTCCGTCAATATGGCTCAGATCGGTTCAGATTTGGATATAGCTGCCATATAGACCGATCCTCCAATTTAGGGTCTTAGGCCCATAAAAGCCACATTTATTATCCGATTTTGCTGAAATTTGGAACAGTGAGTTGTGTTAGGCCCTTCGACATTCTCTGTCAATTTGGCTCAGGTCGGTCTAGATTTGGATATAGCTGCCATATAGACCGATCCTCCGATTTAGGGTCTCAGGCCCATAAAAGCCACATTTATTATCCGATTTTGCTGAAATTTGGGACAGTGAGTTGCCTTAAGACCTTCGACATTCTCTGTCAATTTGGCTCAGGTCGGTCTAGATTTGGATATAGCTGCCATATAGACCGATCCTCCGATTTAGGGTCTCAGGCCCATAAGAGCCACATTTATTATCCGATTTTGCTGAAATTTGGGACAGTGAGTTGTGTAAGGCCCTTCGACATCCTCCGTCAATTTGGCCCAGATCGGTTCAGACTTGGATATAGCTGCCATATAGACCGATCCTCCGATTTAGGGTCTCAGGCCCATAAGAGCCACATTTATTATCCGATTTTGCTGAAATTTAGGACAAAGAGTTTTCTTAGGCCCTTCGACATCCTCCGTCAATATGGCTCAGATCGGTTCAGATTTGGATATAGCTGCCATATAGACCGATCCTCCAATTTAGGGTCTTAGGCCCATAAAAGCCACATTTATTATCCGATTTTGCTGAAATTTGGGACAGTGAGTTGTGTTAGGCCCTTCGACATTCTCTGTCAATTTGGCTCAGGTCGGTCTAGATTTGGATATAGCTGCCATATAGACCGATCCTCCGATTTAGGGTCTCAGGCCCATAAAAGCCACATTTATTATCCGATTTTGCTGAAATTTGGGACAGTGAGTTGCCTTAAGACCTTCGACATTCTCTGTCAATTTGGCTCAGGTCGGTCTAGATTTGGATATAGCTGCCATATAGACCGATCCTCCGATTTAGGGTCTCAGGCCCATAAGAGCCACATTTATTATCCGATTTTGCTGAAATTTAGGACAGTGAGTTGTGTAAGGCCCTTCGACATTCTTTGTTAATTTGGACCAGATCGGTTCAGATTTGGATATAGCTGCCATATAGACCGATCATCCAGTTTAGGGTCTTAGGCCCATAAAAGCCACATTTATTATCCGATTTTGCTGAAATTTGGGAAAGTGAGTTGTCTTAGGCCCTTCGACATCCTCCGTTAATTTGGCTCAGATCGGTCCAGATTTGGATATAGCTGCCATATAGACCGATCCTCCGATTTAGGGTCTTAGACCCATAAAAGCCACATTTATTATCCGATTTTGCTGAAATTTGGGACAGTGAATTGTCTTGGGCCCCTCGATATTCTTTGGCAATTTGGCTCAGAGCGGTCCAGATTTAGATATAGCTGCCATATAGACCGATCCTCCAATTTAGGGTCTTAGGCCCATAAAAGCCACATTTATTATCTGATTTTGCTGTAATTTAGGACAGTGTGTTGCCTAAGGCCCTCCGATGTCCTCCGTCAATTTGGCTCAGATCGGTCGAGATTTGGATATAGCTGCCATATTGACCGATCCTCTGATTTAGGGTTTTAGGCCCATAAAAGCCACATTTGTTATCCGATTTAGCTGAAATTTGGAACAGTGAGTTGTGCTATGCCCTTCAGCATCCTTCGTCAATTTGGCCCAGATCGGTACAGATTTGGATATAGCTGCCATATAGACCGACCTTCCGATTTAGGGTCTTAGGCCCATAAAAGCCACATTTGTTATCCGATTTATTTGAAATTTGGGGCAGTGAGTTGTGTTGGGCCCTTTAGCATCCTTCGTCAATTTGGCTCAGATCGGTTTAGATTTGGATATAGCTGCCATATAGACCGACCCTCCGACTTAGGGTCTTAGGCCCATAAAAGCCACATTTGTTATCCGATTTAGATGAAATTTGGGGCAGTGAGTTGTGTTAGGCCCTTCAGCACCCTTCGTCAATTTGGCCCAGATCGGTCCAGATTTGGATATAGCTGTTATATAGACCGATCCTCCGATTAAGGGTCTTAGGCCCATAAAAGGCGCATTTATTGTCCGATGTCGCCGAAATTTGGGACTGTGAGTCAAATTAAGCCCCTTGACATACTTCTGCATTATCGCACAGATCGGTCCAGATTTGGATATAGCTGCCATATAGACCGATCTCTTGGTTTTAGGTTTTGGGGTCATAAAAAGCGCATTTATTGTCCAATGTTGCTAACATTTGGGACAAAGAGTTAAGTTAAGCCCCTCCACATATATCTGCAATTTGGTCTAGATCGATCAAGATTTGCATATAGCTGCCATATAGACCAATCTCTCGATTTAAAGTCTTGGCCCAATAAAAGGCGCATTTTTAATCCGATTGCACTGAAATTTGACACACTGACTTATGTTATGCTTTTCGACATCCGTGTTGTATAAAGTTCAGATCGGTTTATTTTTAGATATAACTACTAAAAGGTCCAATATTTTGTTATATAAAGGGTGATTTTTTGAGGTTAGGATTTTCATGCATTAGTATTTGACAGATCACGTGGGATTTCAGACATGGTGTCAAAGAGAAAGATGCTCAGTATGCTTTGACATTTCATCATGAATAGACTTACTAACGAGCAACGCTTGCAAATCATTGAATTTTATTACCAAAATCAGTGTTCGGTTCGAAATGTGTTCAAATTTTGACAAATTTTGTTCAGCGATGAGGCTCATTTCTGGTTGAATGGCAACGTAAATAAGCAAAATTGCCGCGTTTGGAGTGAAGAGCAACCAGAAGCCGTTCAAGAACTGCCCATGCATCCCGAAAAATGCACTGTTTGGTGTGGTTTGTACGCTGGTGGAATCATTGGACCGTATTTTTTCAAAGATGCTGTTGGACGCAACGTTACGGTGAATGAACACATTTCGAACCGAACACTGATTTTGGTAATAAAATTCAATGATTTGCAAGCGTTGCTCGTTAGTAAGTCTATTCATGATGAAATGTCAAAGCATACTGAGCATCTTTCTCTTTGACACCATGTCTGAAATCCCACGTGATCTGTCAAATACTAATGCATGAAAATCCTAACCTCAAAAAAATCACCCTTTACAATTGAACAATGACTTTTACTTGTTAGTATTTGGTCCAAGTCGGAACATATGTTGATATAGCTGCTATGGGGCATAAGGTGTCGGTTTTGCACCGGATTTTGACAAAAGGTGGTTTACATATATACCCGAGGTGGTGGGTATCCAAAGTTCGGCCCGGCCGAACTTAACACCTTTTTACTTGTTATATGTAGAATTGCTCCTTCTGGACCACTCCCTACAATCTGTGAAAAATTCAAAGAAATCGGTTTAGTTGTTTTTGAGTCTAAACGGAACAAACAAATTTACAAACCTACAAACAAATACAAATTCATTATACCCTACACCACCACTGTGATACAGGGTGTTATAAGTTTTTGCATTTGTTTGCAACGCTTAGAAGGAAAAGTCTAGACCCATTGATAAGTATACCGATCGGCTTAGAATCACTTCCTGATTCGATTAAGCTACGTGTCTGTCCGTCTGTGTGTCCATGTATTCTTGTGATCAAGTTACAGGTTGCATTTATTATCCGATTATCATGAAATTTTGCACAAGTCTCTTTTTTGGCCCAAGGACGAACGCTATTGATTTTAACGAGATCGGTTCAGATTTAGATATAGCTCTCATATATATCTTTCATCCGATATGGCCTTTACAGGCTGTAGAAGCCACAATTTTGGTCCGATCTTTACAAAATTTGACATGACGTGTTTTCTTTGACGTCTTCATATGTGTGCAGAAATAGGTTCAGATTTAGATATAGCTCCCATATATAACTTTCACCCGATACGGGTTTTTAAGGCTGTAGAAACCACAATTTTGGTCCGATCTTTACATCATTCGACATGGCGTGTTTTATTCAACGTCCTCATATGTGTGCAAAATTTAATAAAAATCGGTAGAGATTTAGATATAGCTCCCATGTATAACTTTCATCCGATATGGAATTTTATGGCTGTAGCAGCCACAATTTTTGTCGGATCTTTACAAAATTTGGCACGAAGTGTTTTCTTTGAAGTTTCAATTCGATTGCAAAATTTCATACAAATCGGTTCAAATTTAGATATAGCAGGCTGTAGCAGCCACAATGTTGGTCCGATCTTTTCCAAAATTGGCCTTTTCAGGATGTGGAAATCCAAATTTGTTGTGCTATCGTAGGAAAATCTTACAAGGTTCTAAGTTCCACATATAAAAGGAGCGAAGTACACCAGGTGGTGTAGGGTATTATATATTCGGCTCCGCTCGACTTTCGCCATTCCTTACTAGTTTATGTTATATATATAGAAAATAGCTGAATCGGGCCCGTTCCGCTGCGCCTTCTTTCAGTTTGTATGTTCAACAAAATTATCCTTTGAATATTATTGAAGAGCTTTTAGTGAAATACCATGCTACGGAAATACAATAGTATTTGTATATGGCAAAGTATAAAAATTTAAATGCCTTCATCTGAATCCTATATTATCTTTATTGGTTTATGAATTCGCTAGGAGGGCTTAGGGTCGTTTATGTTTAGATATTAGATGTACTTCATTCTTAAAAGATTTTATTTGAGCACGATATTTCCAAGGGGATTTTGGGGTGAAAAGGACCCCAGGATGGTGGTTGGTGGGTTTAGCGGGAGGTGTGGACCCCAGTGTGGACTCCCGAAAGCGGTTACGAATTTCGTGCTCTCAAATACCTTTTATTTGAACCCCATATTGCCATGATCGGTAAATACATATGTCCGATTAAGTGGTGTTTTTGGGGGTAAGGCGGTCCCCAGATACTTAGCCCTGAAAAAAATATCGGCATTGTGCTCTACTCGCAAAGACCTTTTATTTAAATACCATGTTGCCATTGGTTCAAGGGGAGTTTATGGGATGAGGCGTCCCCCAAACACTTGACCTCAAAATTGATCATCGAATTCGTTTTCCTATCCCAAATACTTTTCATTTTATCCACATATTGCCATGGTCGGTAAATTTGTACTCTTTGGGGTGTGTTTTGAGGAAGGGGCGGTGCCCCAAATACATGGTCTCACATAATTCCTGTTTGTGGGGTGATTTGGGAAAGAGAAATCGGTCCCAAAAGTAAGCATTAATTTCGTGCTCTACTCCCTCGTGCTCAATACCTTTCATGGTCTGTAAATATGACGGATTTACTGATGTTTTGGAGAGTGGGGTGGTCCCCCAAATTGTATATCATTTATTTGAGCAAAATATTGTCATTGGCCTCGAAATTGGATACTCCTTTTTGTACCCTCCACCATAGGGTGGGGGGGTATACTAATTTCGTCATTCTGTTTGTAACTACATGAATTATTCGCCTGAGACCCCATGAAGTATATATATTCTTGATCGTCGCGACATTTTATGTCGATCTAGTCATGTCAATCTGTCCGTCTGTCTGTCGAAAGCACGCTAACTTTTGAAGGAGTAAAGCTAGCCGCTTGAAATTTTGCACAAATACTTCTTATTAGTATAGGTCAGTTTGTATTGTAAATGGGCCATATCGGTTTATGTTTTGATATAGCTGCCATATAAACCGATTGGGTCTTGACTTCTTGAGCCTCTAGAGTGCGCAATTCTTATCCGATTGGAATGAAATTTTGCACGACATGTTTTGTTATGATATTCAATAACTGTGCTAAGTATGGTTTAAATCCGTCCATAACCTGATATGTAGTAGTAGTAGTAGTAGTAGGACTTCTTTATTCGAATAAAATCTTTGATTCATAGCAGATATGTTACTTAAAATTAATTTTCTAAATATGTACATTTATTCTTAGAAAGAAGTAATATTTATTAGCGACTATGTGTATAACGTCTGTCGCATAAACTTTAAATTTTAATTAATGATATTCATTTAATAAAAGTTGCCGATAATTATAAGCCATTCGTAAATAAGTTGTTAGCTTATCCCAATTTCCCACTTCAATTCCGTCTAGTATATGGAGTACTTCTACGAAGCTCAATGATGCTTTACTAAAGGCGGCCAATCTAAATTCTCTTAGAACCGGACAAATTCCAAGGAAATGGTCCAAAGTTTCTGTTTCTCTTAGGTTGCAAAGCTTACACATTTTTTCCGACTCATTCTCTTCAAAGTTATTGTAACCCAGGGATATCATTCCACTGCGAGCTTTAAATATCCAAGTAATATTTTCTGATGTGTATCGCTCATTAAGATAGAGATAGGCTTTGTTCGGGTCCAGGTATTTATATATTCTTTGTTGGCTTTCCGTTTTTCTGTGAATCCTATTTTGATAGAGGTTCAGTTTTAAGCTGTTTATAAGTTTCTTGGTAAAGTCATACCATAGGCTTGATGAAGGAAATGCTTCAGGCCATTGAATATCCATACTTGCAGCTAAGGATTTCAGTTCTTTTACCCAGAAGACATTTCTGCGTAATGCAATATTGGATAGCTGGTTTGGCAATCTAGCGCCCGAATGCTGAAACAGAGTTTTTCCTATATATTTTAAGTGCAGTCCCAGGGTATATATATGTGTATCCTCTACCTCCGTTTCTAGCATGAGTACGTAGTTTGGAGTACAAACTGGTAGTTTTAAAATCCTTTTTAAGAAATAACGTTGTAAGGAGTCAACTTCTTCGAAATGACAGAACCCCCAAACTTGGGCAGCGTAGGTTTGAATGGATCTGCAAACCGCTAAAAACAATTTCCATTTTGCGTTCATATTTATGTCTGTTCTGCCTACAAAGTTTTTCCATGTTGCGTTTATTGCAATTTTTGCTTGGTTGTTCCGATTTTGGATATGTTTAGTAAATGTCATCTTTGGTGTGAATATTACCCCTAAATATTTATATTCATTTGTAATTTTAATTACGTTTCCATTAAATTTCCATTTTTCGTGTTTGGCTAGTCTGCCTCCATTCCTGAAAACCATAATTTCCGATTTTGATAGGTTCACTTCCAGGTTCCAGGTATTACAGTATATTTCTAGGTTGTGTATCATATTCTGTAATACATGGACGTCGTCTGCTAGCAACACAATGTCATCAGCGTATAGTAGGAGCCGTAGGTTCAAATTTTCGACAAAAATTCCGCCTTCAAGGTATTCATACAGGTCATTGATATAAAGAGAGAATAGTAATGGTGACAGTAAGCATCCTTGTTTCACTCCTTTAGTAGTATCAAAGTATTCAGATAATTCATAACCGTCCCAAGCTGCCGATTGCGTTTTATTATAGATTGATTCTATCATAGATACCATTTTGTGGGACACACCCAACTGAAAGAGTTTGTAGATTAGTGCTTGCCTGGATATATTGTCAAACGCCGCTTTAAAATCTACGAAGAAGGCATAAACTTTTCTTTTTTCCCCCAGCTTTAGACTAATGACAGTTGAAAGGTTATATATGTTGTCAACCGTTGAATATTTCTTACGGAATCCTGCTTGAAACTCAGTCAGAATCCCATATTTTTCAACCCAATTATACAAGCGTTCGTTCAGAACTCCCATAAATATTTTGGCTACACAGTTCATAAAGGATATGCCTCTATAATTTGACGGATCATTGCTATCTCCTTTTTTATATATTGGATAAATGATCGTTTTTGTAAATGTTGGATCAGCTGTTCCTTCTGTGTATATTTTATTATATATTCTAAGCAGTTGTTTGTGCAGCTGTTCCGTACCATTAACGAAGAATTCATACGGCACTCTGTCTTCGCCAGGAGCCTTATTAATCTTCACATTTTGTAGTATCTTTTTCAACTCTGACATCATTATTGGTTCATCTAAATCCAAGTCTTCCGTAAATGTTGGTGCGTAATATATAACGGCATTTTTTTGTACTGAATTTAATAAATTTTCAAAATAGCGTTTGAAAATATTTGATGTAAGGGCAGATCCTGCTTGATTATAGTGGCAACGTATTTCCCTGGCGACTTTCCACCAATCTTTTGAGTTTGTAACATAATTTAATCTACTTGCCATTTCATTATAATAATCGGCTCTACTGTTATTGCATACTATCTTGTAATGATTTTGCGCTGACAGATATCTTTTTCGGTCTTCTGAATCTTTTGTTTTTCTGTACACGTTTAATAATTGAAAGCTTTTTATTCTTGCCTTGTTGCAATTGTTATTATACCACTTACATTTCGGCTCAAATGAGTATAATTCAGTCGATGGCACAGAAGATAGTTGGATTAATTTACAGACATCGGTTAGACCTATTTCTTCGTTTGTGGATAAGCTACAATCAAAATTTTCATTTAGAGAACTTTGGTATTGAATTTTTCTACTATCTTTCCAAATTAGTTTTGGTAGCAAGTTCATCTTGCTACCAAACCTGATATAGCTGTCATATAAACCGATCTGGGAACTTGATTTCTTGAGCCTCTAGATGGCCCAATTCTTATCCAATTGGAATGAAATTTTGCACGAAGTATTTTGTTATGATATCCAACAACTGTGCCAAGTATGGTTTAAATCCGTCCATAACCTGATATAGCTGTCATATAAACCGATCTGGGAACTTGATTTCTTGAGCTTCTAGAGGGCGCAATTCCTATCCGATTTTGCTGATATTTTGCATGACGTATTTTATTCTTACTTTCAACAACTCTGTCAAATAAGGTTCAAATCGGTTCATAATCTGATATAACTGCCATATAAACCGATCTGGGATCTTGACTTCATGAGCCTTTAGAGGTCGCAATTATTATGCGATATGCCTGAAATTTTGTACGATGGATTCTCTCATACGTGTTTATTATGGTCTGAATCGGTCTATAGCCCGATATAGCTCCCATATAAATCGATCTCTCTATGTTACTTCTTAAGCCCCCAAAGGGCGCACTTCTTATTCGAATTGGCTGACATTTTAAACAGGTCTCCAAAATATAATTTAATTGTGGTTCAAGCCGGACCATACCTTGATATCGCTCTAATAGCAGAGCACAACTTTTCTTATATACTTTTTTGCCTTAGAAGAGATGCCGGGAAAAGAACTCGACAAATGCGATCTATGGTGGAGGGTATATAAGATTCGGCCCGGCCGAACTTAGCACGCTTTTACTTGTTCAATCTCAAATACTTTTTTTTTTAAACCCCTTACTGCAAAAGTTAGCAAATATGTCCGGTTTGGGGACAGCAAATACTTCTTATATGTGTGGTGTTATGGGGGTGGGATGGCACCATAGACACTTTTCCCGAATCTTCTTATATAAAACAAACAAAAAGGCGTTAAGTTCGGCTGGGCCGAACTTTGAGTACCCACCATCTCGGGTATATATGTAAACCACCTTCCATCAAAATCCGGTGAAAATTGCATACCTTATGTCCCATAGCAGTTATATCGAAATATGTTCCGATTTGGACCAAATACTAATAAGTACAAGTCATTGTTCAATTGTGTATAACAAAATATTGGTCTTTTAAGTAGCTATATCTAAAAATAAACCGATCTGAATCATATACTACACAGATGTCGAAAAGCCTAACATTAGTCACTGTGTCACATTTCAGTGAAATCGGATTATAATTGCGCCTTTTATAGGGCCAAGACTTTAAATCGAGAGATTGGTCTACATGGCAGCTATATCCAAATCTGCACCGATTTGGGCCAAGTTGCAGAAAAATGTCGAAGAGTCTCACACAGCACACTGTCCCAAATTTCAGCGAAATCGGACAATAAATGCGCCTTTTAAGGCCCCAAAACCTAAACCGAGAGATCGGCCTATATGGCAGCTATATCCAAATTTGGACCGATTTGTACCATATTGCAGAAGTATGTCAAGGGGCATAACATAACTCACTGTTCCAAATTTCGGCGACATCGGATAATAAATGCTCCTTTCATGGACCCAAAACCTTATATCGAGAGTTCAGTCTATATAGCAGCTATATCCAAATCTGAACCGATCAGGGTCAAATTTAAGAAAAATGTCGAAGGGCCCAAGGCAACTCACTGTCCTAAATGTCAGCTAAATCGGATAACAAATGTGGCTTTTATGGGCCTAAGACCCTAAATCGGAGGATCGGTATATATGGCAGCTATATCCAAATCTGGACCGATCTGAGCCAAATTAACGGGGGATGTCGAAGGGCCTAAGACAACTCACTTTCCCAAATTTCAGCAAAATCGGATAATAAATGTGGCTTTTGTTGGCCTAAGACCCTAAACCGACCGATCGGTCTATATGGGGGCTATATCTAGATATAGTCTGATATAGCCCATCTTCGAATTTAACCTGCTTATGGACAAAAAAAAGAACCTGTGCAACATTTCAGCTCAATATCTCTAGATCGTCGGACGGACATGTCTAGATCGTCTTAGATTTTTAAGCTGATCAAGAAAATATATACTTTATAGGATCGGAAATGGATATTTCGATGTGTTGCAAACGGAATGACAAAATGAATATACCCCCATCCTTCGGTGGTGGGTATAACATCCTTCGGTGGTGGGTATAAAAATTATTCAAATTTTCTACAATTTGCTAATTTTTTGATGAATTTATGACAACAAACTAAATAACTGCTTCTATTATATTTCTGCTTTTAACCAAGAAATTAACGCCAACAAGTAAAAGCGTGCTAAGTTCGGCCGGGCCGAATCTTATATACCCTCCACCATGGATCGCATTTGTCGAGCTCTTTACACGGTATCTCTCTTTAGGCAAACAAAGGATAAAAGAATACTGAAAATTGGAGATCATAGTAGAAGTCAATGTGTAAAATTTCAGCCAAAACTAGTAAGAATTGCGCACTTTTGGGGCTGAAGAAGTAAAATAGGGAGATCGGTTTATAGGGGAGCTGTATTAGGCTATAAAGAGATTCATGCCATATTCGAGACGAATGTTAAAGGTCATGGGAAAAGCCGTTGTAAAAAATTACACCCAAATCGGATAATACTTGCGCTTTTTAGAGGCTCAAAAAGTAAAGTCCCCATATCGGTTGATATGGAATCTATATCAGGTTATGGACCGATTTGAACGATTCTTAATAGAGTTATTGGAAGTCATAACAAAACACGTCATGTAAAATTTCAGCCAAATCGGATAAGAATTGTGCCCTCTAGCGGCTCAAGAAGTTAGGATCCCAGATCGATTTATATGGCAGCTATATCACAACGTGTACCGATATAGCCCATTTACAATCCCAACCGACCTACACTAATAAGAAGTATTTGTGCAAAATTTCATTAGTATTGGTATACTCAATCCTATGGTTGAGGGTATAAAAATTTAGAATTTTTATTATAAACTAGCTGACCCGAGCCCGCTCCGCTGCGCCTTCTTTTACTTTATATGGAACAAAATTTTCCTTGGAATATTTATTTTCGACAATTAAAGAGCGTTTAGTGAAATACCATGCTACGAAAATAGTATATAGCTTGACTAACAGTTTAACAATGTAAGTGCCTTTATCTGAATCCCATACGATCTTTATTGGTCTACGAATTTAAGATTGGATGTAAGGTGTACTCCATTCTTAAAATACTTTATTTTAGCCCGATATTTTCATGATATCTGATTAAGGGGTGTTTTCGACGGTGAGGTAATTTCCCAGACACTTGGCCGTAAAACAATATCAGCATCGTGCTTTTCTTTCAAATAACATTTATTGAAACCCCATATTGCCATTGGTTTAGGGGAGTTTACACGCCCCCCAATCACATGGCCCCAAAATTGGTTATCAAATTCGTTTTCTAATCTCCAATACCTTTATTTGCTGTTTGTGAAGTATTTTAGGAAAGGGGTAGACCGCCAGAAAATTGGTCCCGAATGTGGGTATCAATTCATTCTCTACCCTCCAATACCTTACATTTACTCCCAAATACCTTTCATATTGCTATTGTCGTAAATCTGTCCCCTTTGGGGGATGTTTTGGGGGAGATGTGACCCCCAAACACTTGGTCCCATATTGGAATATCAGGATCGAATTCTACACTCGAATACCTTTCATTTAATGGTCAGTAAAAAAGTCCTGTTTTGGGGTGTCTTGGGAAAGGGGTGGACCCCCAGAAACGTGGTCCCACATTTGGATATTAGATTCGTATTCTACTCGCAAATACCTTTCATTTGAGTCCAATATTGCCATGGTCGGTAAATATGTCCGATTTAGGGGTGTTTTGGGGGTTGGGGTGGTCCCCCTAACACTTGGTCCGACAATTGGATATCAGATACGTTTTCTTATCCTAAATACCTTTCATTTGAGTCCCATATTGTCAACAAAATTTAGTACCCCATATCAAAAAATGTAGTACCCTATTTTTACCACGGGATCATTATGCACCATCTGTGAAAATTTGAAGAAAATCGGTTCAGCCGTTTCTGAGCCTATAAGGAACACACAAACAAACAAACAAACCTACGAACAAACAAAAATTTATTTTTATACCCTCCACCATAAGATGGGGGGTATACTAATTTCGTCATTCTGTTTGTAACTACTCGAAATATTCGTCTGAGACCCCATAAAGTATATATATTCTTGATCGTCGCGACATTTTATGTCGATCTAGCCATGTCCGTCCGTCTGTCCGTCCGTCCGTCCGTCCGTCTGTCTGTCGAAAGCACGCTAACTTCCGAAGGAGTAAAGCTAGCCGCTTGAAATTTTGCACAAATACTTCTTATTAGTGTAGGTCGGTTGGTATTGTAAATGGGTCATATCGGTCCATGTTTTGATATAGCTGCCATATAAACCGATCTTGGGTCTTGACTTCTTGAGCCTGTAGAGTGCGCAATTCTTATCCGATTGGAATGAAATTTTGCACGGCGTGTTTTCTTATGATATCCAACAACTGTGCCAAGTATGGTTCAAATCGGTTTATAACCTGATATAGCTGCCATATAAACCGATCTTGGGTCTTGACTTCTTGAGCCTCTAGAGTGCGCAATTCTTACCCGATCAGAATGAAATTTCGCACGACGTGTTTTGTTATGATACCCAACAAGTGTGCCAAGTATGGTTTAAATCGGTTCATAACCTGATATAGCTGCCATATAAACCGATCTTGGGTCTTGACTTCTTGAGCCTCTAGAGGGCACAGTTCTTATCCAATTTGAATGAATTTTTGCACGAAGTATTTGGTTATGATATCCAACAAATGTACCAAGTATGGTTGAAATCGGTCCATAACCTGATATAGCTGTCATATAAACAGATCTGGGGATTTGACTTCTTGAGCTTCTAGAGAGCGCAATTCCTATCCGATTTGGCTGAAATTTTGCAAGACGTATTTTATTTTTACTTTCAACAACTGTGTCAAATAAGGTTCAAATCGGTTCATAACCTGATATAGCTGCCATATAAACCGATCTGGGATCTTGACTTCTTGACCCCTAGAGGTCGCAATTATTATCCGATATGCCTGAAATTTTGTACGACGGATTCTCTCATGACCATCAACAAACGTGTTTATTATGGTCTGAATCGGTCTATAGCCCGATACAGATCCCATATAAATCGTTCTCTCTATTTTACTTCGTGTGCCCCAATGGGCGCAATTCTTATACGAATTGGCTGAAATTTTACACAGGTCTCCAACATATAATTTAATTGTGGTCCGAACCGGACCATATCTTGATATCGTTTTAATAGCAGAGCAACTCTTTTCTTATATCCTTTTTTGCCTAAGAAGAGATGCCGGAAAAAGGACTCGACAAATGCGATCCATGGTGGAGGGTATATAAGATTCGGCCCGGCCGAACTTAGCACGCTTTTACTTGTTTTACATAAGACTAGCTGAGCCCGGCCCGCTCTACTGCGCCCGATTATGCTATATTAGAGAGAAGTTCCATAAATTTGAACATTTATGTGTAATTGTAGTTGAAACTGTATTCCAATTTTTCTATGGATTTTTCTACACTCAAGTACACTTATTTAAATCCCACATTGCAATGGTCAGTAAAAGTCCTTCTTGGGGTGTGGTGGACCATAGTCATTCACAGACAACCACCATTAAATATAATACCTGTTAAATCGTCCGAAGGATGGGGGTATATTCTTTTTGTCATTCCGTTTGCTACATATCGAAATATCCATTTCCGACCCTATAAATATTCTTGGCCAGCGTATAAATCTAAGACGATCTAGACATGTCCGTCCGTCAGTCTGTTGAATTCACGCTACAGTCCTTAAAAATAGAGATATTGAGCAGAAACTTTGCACAGATTATTATTTTTTTTTTTTTTTTCATAAGCAGGTTAAGTTTGAAGATGGGCTATATCGGACTATATCTTGATATAGCCCCCATATAGACCGATCCGCCGATTTAGGGTCTTAGGCCCATAAAAGAAACATTTATTTTCTGATTTTTTTGATGAAAGTTGGGACAGTGAGTTGTGTTAGACCCTTTAAAATCCTTTACCAGTTTGGCTCAGATCGATCCAGATTTGGATATACGCCCATAAAAGCCACATTTATTATCCGATTTTGCTCAAATTAGGGACAGTGACTTGTGTTGGGCTCTTCGACTTCTTTCGTTAATTTGGCCTAGATCGGCTCAGATTTGGTTAAAGCTGCCATATAGACCGATTCTCCGATTTAGGGTCTTAGGCCCATAAAAGCCACATTTATTATCCGATTTTGCTGAAATTTGGGGCAGTAAGATGTGTTAGGCCCTTCGACTTCCTTCGTTAATTTGGCCTGGATCGGTTCAGATATGGTTATAGCTGCCATATAGACTGATCCTCCGATTTAGGGTCTTAGGCCCATAAAAGCCACATTTATTATCCGATTTAGCTGAAATTTGGGACAGTGAGTTGTGTTAGGCTCTTCGACTTCCTTCGTTAATTTGGTCTAGATCGGTTAAGATTTGGTTATAGATGTCATATAGACCGATCCTCCGATTTAGGGTCTTAGGCCCATAAAAGCCACATTTATTATCCGATTTTGATGAAATTTGGGACAGTGAGTTATCTTAGGCCCTTCGACATCTTTCTTCAATTTGGCACTGATCGGTTCAGATTTGCATATAGCTGTCATATAGACCCATTTCTCGATTTAAGGTTTTGGGCCCACAAAAGGAGGCCTATTGAGTGAAATTTCACTCAATATTTTCTACTATGGTCTCCAATATTCAGTTCAATTATGGTCCGAAATGAACCATAACTTGTTATTGTTCCAATAACATAGCAAATATTTGAGTTCATCCTTTGTTTGCCTTAAAAGAGATACCGTAAAATGCGATCCATGGGGGAGGGTATATAGGATTCGGCCCGGGCGAACTTAGCACGCGTTTACTAGTTCTCTATCACTTCTTCTATTAAATCCAAAAAGAACACAAAAATATCTCTATTCTATCCGATATTACGTATCCGCCATTACGTAAGACCATATTTCAAAAATGTAGAATTTTCCAAATTGTGTCGTCACCATTAAACATGAAAAAATACCGCCTACCCCAAATCGGAGTCTATCTATTCTAAATTCCATTTAGACTTCCCTAAATTCGGTTCTAAAATCTCTATTTGTGAAATGTACCCTTACATAGGAGCTATTGAAAAATATTGGGTGATTCGTCCATGGATGAAGATGGGTTATATCAAACTATATCTCGATATAGCCCCCATATAGACTGATCCGCCGACTTAAGGTCTTAGACTCATAAAAGCCACATTTATTTTCTGATTTTGCCGAAATTTGGGACAGTGAGTTGTGTAAGGTATTCCTTGATATTTTTCTTCAATTTGGCTCTGATCGGTTGGGATTTGGATATAGCTGCCATATAGACAGACGGGATTAAAAGTCTGGGCCCATAAAACGCGCATTTATTTCCCGATTTTGGCAAAAGCTGGGACAGAGAGATGTGTTAGACCCCTCGACATCATTCGTCAATTTGGCCCAGATCGATCCAGATTTGGATATAGCTGCCATATAGAAGGATCCCTCGATTGAAGGTTTTTGAACAATAAAAGGCGCATTTATTGTCCGATGTCGCCGAAATTTTCGACAATGAGTTATGTTATTCTCTTCGACATAGTTTTGCAATTTGGCTAAGATCGGTCCAGATTTGGATACAGCTGCCATACAGACCGATCTCTCGATTCAAGATTTTGGGCCCATAAAAGGCGCCGATATCGCCGAAATTTGAGACAGTGAGTTGTGTTAGGCCCCTCGACATCTTTATGCAATTTGGCCCAGATCGGTCCAGATATGGATATAGCCGCTATATAGACTTATCTCCATAAAAGACGCATTTGTTGTCCCATTTCGACGAATTGGATATAGCTGCCATATATACCGATCTTTCGATATAAGGTTTTGCCCCAATAAAAGTCACATTAATAGTACGATTTCGCTGAAAATTGACATAG
Source organism: Stomoxys calcitrans (assembly GCF_963082655.1). NCBI lineage: Eukaryota > Metazoa > Arthropoda > Insecta > Diptera > Muscidae > Stomoxys > Stomoxys calcitrans. Next base: position 92,582,412 of record NC_081552.1, on the reverse strand, counting down.
TGACTTATGTTAGACTTTTCAACATCTGTGTTGTACATAGTTCAGATCGGTCAATATTTGGATATAGCTACCAAAAAGACCTATATTTTGTTCTACAAAATTGAACAGTGATTTATACTTATTAGACCACTCAATGTCCATGACGAATATGGTCCAAATCGGAGCATATTTCGATATAGCTGCAATGGGGGCATACATTATGCATTTTTCACCGGATTATCACTAAAGATTGTTTACGTATATACCCAAGGTGGTGGGTATCTAAAGTTCGGCCCGGCCGAACATAACGATTTTTTTCTATTTAACTTAAAAGACGACTTCGACTTTTTACCCAAAAATCGGCTAATCGATTGGGCGAAAGTTGACATTGGGATCCTTAATTCGGACCATTATTGAATTAAATGTTGGAGACCATAGTAGAAGTCATTTTGAAAATGTTACAATGAATCTCATTCGAATTCGGTTTATATGGGAGCTGTATCAGGCTATAGACCATTTCAGACCATATTTGACACGTATTTTGAAGGTCAGGGGTGAAACCGTTGTACAAAATTTCATCCAAATCGCCCTATAGAGGATCAAGAAGTCAAGACCCCAGGTCAGCTTATATGACAGCTTTATCAGGTTATGGACCGATTTAAACCATACTTAGCACAGGTTTTGGAAACCACCAAAAACAACAAAACATCTCAGCCAAATCGGTTAAGAATATTGGCTCAAGAAGTCAAAATCTACGTTCGGTTTATATGGCAGCTATATCTAAACATGAACCGATATAGCCCATTTACAATCCCAACTGATCTTCACTAATAAGAAGTATTTGAGCAAAATTTCGAGCGGCTAGCTTTACTCCTTCGAAAGTTATCGTGCTTTCGACAGACATATGGACTTGATCGACTTAAAATGTTATCACGATGGGGTCTAAGACGAATATTTCGAGGAGTTACAAAAATAATGAAGAAATTAGTATACCTCCATCCTATGGTGGAGGGTATAAAAATAGCCGTTATTTTAAAATATCGTGATTTACGTGTGTTCGATATTCGTATTTTGTTCTGTTACGTTAGTGCACGTGTCTGTAATATTTGTTGGTAATATCAGCCATTTTGGGTTGTCAGTTTGTTATTGACAGATAAATAGGTTAGTCGTATTTTGGTGAGCTTTTCGATTTTTAACTATTCGATAAAATGGATCAAAGAAACTGCATTAAGTTTTGTATAAATAAAAAGCGCGTTTAAGAAGTGTTGCAAGGATTTGAAAGAAGGAAAAAATTGGAAAAAAATATCTGATGTAAAGGTGATAAGACTTTATTGATAAATAAATAAATATTTTTGAAATAATTAAAAACAACGGTAATTTTTTGATCAGACTTCGTATGCTCTTTTTTCATCGCCTTGATCTAATGAAAGCAAAATTGGAACTCTTGTTTGGATATTCTGCCAAAGAAGGCCTGAAAATTATCATAGTTATGACCAAGTTGATGAAGATAGATATGACTCCACTCACTATAAACGGCCATTGCATTGAAGATCTTGACCAATTCTGTTTTCTTGTCAGCAAAATTACAAAGGATGGAGAATCAGAATCAGACATCCGCGTACGTATTAACAAGGCTTGAAGTGCTCAACAAATTTTGAAGATGCAGTGATATATCATATAAGACAAAAGTCAGAATTTTCAATAGTAATGTGAAATATATTCTATTATATGGCTGCACAATTTGGAGCTTGACACAAACGACTACCCTCAAATCAAAGTTTTTATTAATCGCTGCCTACAACAAATATTTCGAATTTTCCGGCCAGGCCGTAGTTCAAATGAAAAATTGCAAGGAATGATAGTATATTCCTTTAGTCATACCGTTTCCAATTCATCAATATATCCATTTCCGACCCTAAAAGTATATATATTCTTGATCGTCATAAAAACTAAGACGATGTAGCCATGTCCGTGTGTCTGTTGAAATCACGCTACGCTGAAACTTTGCACAGATTCTTTTTTTGTCCATAGACAGGTTAAGATCGAAGATGGGCTATATCGGACTTTATCCTGATATAGATCCGATATAGACCGATCTGCCGATTTAAAGTCTTATGCCCATGAAAACCACATTTATTATTATACAATTTTGCTGAAATTTGAGACAGTGAGTTCTATTAGGTACCTCGAGATTCTTCTTCAGTTTGGCTCAGGTCGGTCTAGATTTGGATAGAGCGGCCATATAGACCGATCTCTCGATTTAAGGTATTGATTTAGCTGTCGTGCCTTTTCGACATCCGTGCCTTATGTGGTTTTCAAAGTTCTGCCCGGTCGAACCTAATGCGTATTTACTTATTTTTGTAATATTTTTATACACTCTAGTTGTAAATAAAGGACACATATATATATATATATATATATATATATATATATATATATATATATATATATATATATATATATATATATATATATATAAATATATATATATATATATATATATATATATATGTATGTATATATATATATATATATATATATATATATATATATATATATATATATATATATATATATATATATATATATATATATATATTTATATATATATATACCACATCGAAGCTGTGCAGCAAGGCATAAAGTGGTGGTTATTTTAATGGTTTTGTTTTGCTTAAGAATAAAGTTGTTATATATTGACTTGTAGAGCTGGTGCCTTTTAGCAGGAAATTTATACTTTTTGTGTTATTATTTCCCCCAACGCGGGAAAGAGTAGAGTTAATTTAACCAAGAAAATGAACATTACAAGAAATGAAGGATCTTTTTTGATTACTGATGACATTGCCAGACAACAGATTCGATTTGATTGACTAGACTAATCATCAGTACAATAGTCCTGATTAAGCTCCCATATAATCCGATCTCAAGATTTATCCTACTTAAGTTTCTAGCTATAAAATCGGGCAAAAAAAATCGACCTAGATTAACCTAACATGATTTTTATTTGTTTTATCTTAAATCAATCTTTAAAAGTCCATATTTTGAAATAGACCTTACAGTGTACAATAGAAACAGACATTTACTGCTGTTTAATCTGTTTATTTTAAGGTCTGCGCCAAGTATAGGAGACCACCATCCATATCGAATTGGTGGTGATTTTGTCTTCGTTCTCTACAATGGTTAGGCCACAAAGGTGCATAATAATGTGTTGCTCCATGGGTGAGAGGTAAATGTGACTACTAAAGCACTTCAGTGATCACTAAACAATTCTACGAAAAAGACTCAACTATGAGCTGCTGTCTGGGTACGCATTTGTTCACGCTGTTATTCGTCGCGTTTTGCGTTTTTTACGGCTCTCGTGGTCATTTAAAAGACGGCGAAACGTGTTTCTTCTCTTTTATTTTGGGAAGTTTATCGAGCGTATCGACTTTGATATCATTATGTGGTTTGAAGCAATGTGTCTGACTTTCAGTGTCTGGGGATAACTTTGTGTTTTACCAGAGGACGCTGTTATATGAGCAGGTTGCTGCTGCTGCGTGTTACGGCACCGAATGTATAGAGTGTTTTATAACGTCCATTGCAGGTGGTTTGAGCTTTTATGAGTTTGTTGTTGCTTTATTTTTGTTTTTCGGTCACTTATTAAAACATGTTTTCAAATTAGCATTAAAATTTCAACGTCGTTGGTATTTTGATATTTGTTGTTATTGTTGTCGATGAACTTCACTGGCAACTGGCCTGTGATATTGTTGGTAGGAATTAATATATGAGCAATTTCTATGGGGAAGCAGATGATGGACCATCATGTAATTTAAGATATTAAGCTTTGAGTACAAAATCCCTCGGAGGGTTTAATGTCATTTAAATTTGGATGTTAGATGTACTCCATTCATAAAAGACTTTATTTCAGACCGATATTCTCATGATGTCCCATTTAGGGGTGTTTTCGGGGGTGAGGTGGTCCCCTAGACACTTGGCCCTGAAAAAAATATTGGCATTGTGCCCTTCTCTCAAATACGATTTGTCTAAACCCTATATTGCCATTGGATTAAGGGGAGTTTATTGGATGAGGCGTCCCCCAACACTTGGGTCCAAAATTGGTTAACAATTTTTGGTTTCCTAATCTCAAATACCATGGTAGCGCAGAGGTTACCATGTCCGCCTTTGACGCTGAACGCTTGGGTTCGAATCCTGGCGAAACCATCAGAAAAAATTTTCAGCGTTGGTTTTCCTTCCTAATGCAGGCAACATTTGTGAGGTACTATGCCATGTAAAACTTCTCTCCAAAGCGGTGTCGCACTGCGGCACTCATTGACATGTGAGAAGTTTGTCCCTGTTCCTCAGCGGAATTTTCAAGGGCAACATTTTTATTTGCAATCTCAAAGACCTTTCATTAGGTCCATATAATGGCATGGTAGGTAAATTGTTACCCTATAGGAGGTGTTTAGAGGAAGGGGTGGTTCCCAAATACTTGGTCCCTCATTTGGATATCAGATAGGTATTCTACTCCCAAATACCTTTATTTGAGCCCATATTGCAATGGTCACTAAATAATTGATCTTTGTAGCGTATTTTGGGAAATAGATAGACCCCCAGAAAATTGGTCCCGGAAGTGGGTATCAATTTCGTGCTCTACTCCCCAATATCCATCATGCCCGATTCAGGGGTGTTTTGGGGAGTAGGATGGTCCCCACAATCTAAGCCCTGAAAATATGTCAGTATCGTGCTCTTTTCTCACACATATATATATATATATATATATATATATTCTGCTCCATATAAAGTACAATAAAAGAAGGCGCAGCGGAGCGGGACCAGGGCGGTGTTTTTGTGGGTGAGGTGGTTACCCAGCCACTTGGCCCTGAAAAAATATTTGCATCGTGCTTTTCTCTCAAATACCATTTATTTAAACCCCATATTGCCATGGGTTTAAAAGGAGTTTACGCGATGAGGCGTTCCCCAACCACATGGCCCCAAAAATTGGTTATCAAATTCGTTTTCTAATCTAAAATAATTTTCATTTGAACCACATATTGGCATGGTCTAAAATTTTTAGCCTTGGGAGGGTGTTTTGGGAAGGGGTGATGCGCTTAATACATGGTCCTACTTTTGGATAACAAATTCGTATTCTACACTCAAATACCTTTATTTGAGCCCCATATTGCGATGGTCACTAAAAAAATTGCTGTTTGTGGGGAATTTTGGGAAAGGGATAGATCCCCAGAAAATTGGTCCCGAAAGTGGGTATCAGTTCTTTCTCTACCCTCCAATACTTTTCATTTAAGCTCCACATTGATATGGTCGGTAAATATGCCCGATTTAGGGGTGTTTTGGAGATTGGGTGGTCCTTCAAACACTAAGCCCGAAACATATACCTGCAACGTCCTCTATTCTCATATATCTAAATATCATTTATTTGAACCCCATATTGCCATTGGCCTTGGATATATAATTCGTTTTTATACCCTTCACCGTAGGATGAAGGAATACAAATTTCGTCATTCAGTTTGTAACTCCCCGAAATATTCGTCTCAGACATTTTATGTCTTATATTATCTATCCATGTCCGTCCGTCCGTTTGTCTGTCGAAAGCACGCTAACTTTCGGAGGAGTAAAGCTAGACGCTTGAAATTTTGCACAAATACTTCTTATAGGTGTAGGTCGGTTGGTATCGTAAATGGACCATATCGGACCATGTTTTGATATAGCTGCCAATATAAACCGATCTTGGATCTTGAATTCTTGAGCCACTACAGGACGCAATTTTTATCCGATTTGGCTGTCGTTTTTGTATGATTTTCAACAGCTGTGTTAAGTATGGTTGAAATCGGTCCATAACCTGATATAGCTGCCATATAAACCGATCTTGGGTCTTAACTTCTTAAGCTTCTAGATGGTACAATTCTTATCCGATTGGTGTGAAATTTTGTACAACGGCTTCTCCCATGACTTTCAACATACGTGTCAAATATGGTCTGAATCGGTCTATAACCTAATACAACTCGCTTATAAAACGATCTCCCTATTTTATTTTTGAGCCCCTATAGGGCTGAAATTTTACACAATGACTTCTAATGTGGTCTCCGAATCGGACCATAACTAAATATAGCTCCAATAGCATAGCGATTCTTTTCTTTAAGCCTTTCCCTTCCTTTTGTTTGCCTAAAAAGAGACACCGGGAAAAGAACTCGACAAATGCGATCCATGGTGGAGGGTATGTAAGATTCGGCCCGGCCGAACTTAGCACGCTTTTACTTGTTTAATCTCATTCAAACTCCTTATTGCAAAAGTCAGCAAATATGTCCAGTTTCTGGTATTGGCCCTAAAAAATATAAATATTTAATTCCACTCTCTGTAAGACCCAAATTGTCTTGGTGAGCAAATACGTCCTATTTGGGGGTTGTTATGGTGGTGCGACATCCTCTAGACAGTTGGTCCCTAATGTTGATATCAGATACGTGGTCTACTCCCAAATACCTTTAATTTGAGCCCCATATTTCCATAGTCAGCAAACATGACCGGCTTGGGGGTGTTTTGGATGATGGGCGGCCACTCAGTGAGTTGGCCTTGAAAATAGATATCGGATTCGTGTTCCACTCTAGAAACCCTCTCATTGGAGCCTCATATTGCAATAGTCAGCAAATATTTCCTATTTGGGTGGTTTGTGGGTGTGGGGTGGCCCCATAGATACTTTTCCCGAATATTGATATTAAATTCATGCTTTACTCCCAAAGACAATTCATTTGAGCCCCATATTGCTATGGTCGTAAATTCGTCCTCTTTGGGCGATGGTTTGGGGAGGGACGGCCCCCCAAATGCTTGGTCCCACATTTGGATATCAAATTCGTATTCTAAGTAGACTAAAATATCTTTTATTTAAGCTTCATATCGCCATGGTCAGTTAAATAAGTCATGTTTGCGGGGTGTTTAGGGGAAGGGGTGGACCCCAATTTTGGATATCAAATTCGTATTCTACACCAAATAACATTTATTTAAGCCCAATATTGCCATGGTCAGTAAATAAGTCATGTTTGGCGGTGTTTCGGGGAAAGGCTGGACCCCCAGAAACTTGATCACACATTTGGATACCAAAATTTGTATTCTACTCCTACATACCTTTCATTTTAGTCCCATATTGCCATGGTGGGTAAATATGTCCGATTTAGGGGTGTTTTGGGGATTGGGGTGATCCCAAAACACTTGGTTCAACAATTGGATATCAAATACGTTTTCTAATCTTAAATACCTTTCATTTAATTCCTATATTGTCGTGATTGTTATAAATATATTTAGTTGGTTATGGGGTGGGGCGGCCCCCTAAGTACCCCATCCGAAATATATATAAAAAAATTTTGATTTTAGGCTACTATAAGACGGTACACAAAATTCGCTTAAATCGCGCCACCCATCTCCGAGATCTGGCGTTTTTGAAAATTAGGGTAAGGGGGAGGGTCCGCTGTATATATGTCTGACAACTGTTTTATATACCCAGTGCATGTCGCGCGGTTTAATCCCCAACTTTTGCCAATGGCGCAGGTGTATTGGTATTTTGGGCTTTCTGTAAATGAAACATTCTTTTCTCCCAAGAAGATTTATGCCTAGTAAATTTTCGGTTGCCCACTTCGCTGTTGCACATAGAGCTTTCTGAAGTATAACTCTTAGAGTGCTGGGAAACTTTCCTCTAACCCCATTAGCTACGTCATCAGAATACACGACCACTTTTACACCTTTTTTTACCAGAGACAATAATATATTGGTAATGGCTATATTCCAAAGTAGAGGAGACAATACACCTGCTGGAAGAGTTCCTCTGCTGACCCATCTTTTTAGATCCACAAATCCCAAGCCTGCCGTAATGCATCTTTTAGTAAGTTATTAATTACCTTTCTTACGGTAGAGTTGATTCCTTAAAACTCTAGCTCCAGTGGCGTCGGTTTTACATTATTGAAAGCACTTTCAATATCAAGAAATACTACCATTGTATATTCCTTGACAGCGAGAGGACCCCTCGCCTTCGTGTGGTAAGGTTCGGAATGAAAATGACCTTTGTGTCCCTCCATCCCGCAGGTATAAATGACATGCTGAAACAATCCTTTAGTCAAGGAACCAGTCTATCAGACACAGCTTGTAATTTAACCGGTGATACATCATCAGGGCCTGAAGAATCGAAACTTCTTATCGCCCAAAGGATTTTCGGCTCATACACAATTTCCCCAACAACCTCCGACGAATGCATACCAATGACAACCTTTTCTGGCGCTATGTTGTCTGTTGGAGAATTTCCTGGGAAATGTGTATCAACGAGTACTTCTAGTGTTTCCTCATAGACATTGTCCATACATTCTCTGACTTCTGAATATACCCCGCCGTAATAGGACTCGACGGATCCGCTCATGACCATCAACATACGTGTTTATTATGGTCTAAATCGGTCTGTAGCCTGATACAGCTCCCATATAAATCGATCTCTCTATTTTACTTCTTGAGCCCCCAAAGGGCGCAATTCTTATTCGAATTGGCTGACATTTTACAAAGGTCTCCAACATATAATTTAATTTATATCGTTCTAATAGCAGAGCAAATCTTTTCTTATATCCTTTTTTGCCTAAGGAGAGATGCCGGGAAAAGAACTCGACAATTGCGATCCATGGTGGAAGGTATATAAGATTCAGCCCGGCCGAACTTTGCACGCTTTTACTTGTTTTATCTAATTTTTGGCTCAATGGGTACGTAAATATACAGAATTGTCTATTTTGGGGTGAAGATCAGCCAGAAGCATTGCAAGAGCTACCAATGCATCCAGAAAATGTCACAGTTTGGTACGGTTTATGGGCTGGTGGTATCATTGGACCGTACTTCATTAAAGATGAAGCGAATCGTAACGTAATTGTGAATGGTGAGCGTTACCATAAGATGATGTCCAACTTTTGTTTGCCCATGCAAGAGCTTGACTTGCATGACATGTGGTTTCAACAAGACGATGCTACATGCCACACAGCACGTGTAATAATGGACTTATTGAGACGCGAGGTCTGAGATCATTTTAACTCACGTTCGGGACCGGTCAATTGGCGCCTAGATCGTGCGATTTAACGCCTTTAGACTATTTGTGTGGGGCTATGTTAAAGCTCATATCTATAGAGACAAGCCTTCAATTTGCGCATTGGAAGACAACATTGAAGCAGTTATACTTGAGATACCGGCCGACATGTTGGAAAGAGTATGCCAAAAATGGACCAAGTGGATGGACCATTTGAGGAGCAGTCACGGTCAACATTTGCATGAACAATTTTCATTACATTAAATACATACATTTAATTATATGGAACGTATTACCGATTCCAATAAAAATGTCATTAATTTTTCTGAATTTCATGTTTTTTTTCTTTGAAAAACTTTCCTATGGCTCTTAAATCTTTATATTTTTATATTCTAGGTCGTCATGACATTTTTATACCCACCACTGAAGGATTGGGGTACATTGATTTGGTCATTCCATTTGCAACACATCGAAATATCCATTTCCGTCCCTATAAAGTATATATATTCTTGATCCTCGTAAAAATCTAAGAAGATCTAGCCATGTCCGTCTGTCTGCTGAAATCTTTAAAAATAGATATATGGAGCTGAGACTTTGCATAGATTCTTTTTTTGTCCATAGGCAGGTTAAGTTGTTAGATGGGCTATATCCGACTATATCTCGATATAGCCCCTATATAGACCGATCCGCCGATTTAAGGTCTTAGACCCATAAAAGTCACATTTATTGTATTATCCGATTTTGGTGATATTTGGGAGAGTGAGTTGTGTATGGCTACTCGATATTCTTATTTAATTTGGCCCTGATCGGTTCAGATTTAGATATAGCTAACATAAAGATCTATCTCTCGATTTAACGTCTTGGACCCATAAAAGACGCATTTGTTGTCCTATTTCGCCGAAATTATTAATTTTACCCGATGTTCTGGGTATCCAAAGTTCGGCCCGGCCGAACTTAACGCCTTTTCACTTGTTTTTTTTTTGTGGGCCAAGTAAACATTTTTTTTCATAACTATATTAAATTGACATAAAAATTCTAGCTCATATTGAAATTCTTTTTTAGTCAATTTCTCCATGCCATGGCTCATATACCACAACCAGTTGAATGTCGACCAGAGGGTGTGCGAAACCTTTTGGCTGGTACACCTGAGGAAGTTAAAGGAGTTACACGAAGCTATTAACTGAAATCTGTACTCCTCTTTTGTTGGTTAATAGGGCAGGTGGATTCTGCGGTGGATTAACAAATAATTGTAAGGATTTTCGTTCTTTCCTTTCGTAAACGTTGGAGATCTTCATATTTTATTTCGCTGAGATTGTTGCTGCGTCTGCTGGACAACAACACTTTTAATGGGCATTGCATGTTGAAGAAACATTTTCATCACTTCCAAAAAAGGAAATACAAGAAAACAGAAAACCACTGAACACAACGAAAAGCCCGACGACCAACTACAAACTGCAAAGATCAGACAATAAAATTTAATAAAGATACAAAATGGCATGTGTGGCGGAATTGCGTACGAGCTTTTTTTTATTCCATGGCCCGGAGATGATTCCACCAAAATTAAACAAGGCGACATTATAATCTTGTCGGTCAGCTCAATGGTTATGAACCATTTAACGATGGCAAGGTTGAAAAAAGCTTTAAAATAATTATAGGATTAAAGTTGAATAATGTTAACTGAACTTTAATGTTGAACATGTGCAATTGCGCGTATGAACTTGAACAATGCAACAATTTGGACGGGCCCCAACAATTGTGGAAAAGGTGCAACAGAGATGTGGAGTTACATAATTATATGTAATATCTCATTATGAGCAATTCTTGATCTGATTAAAATCCTTTGAAATCTATGGAGATTACTATGTACATTTTCGGGAGATGTTAAGATGCAGGAAAATATTCAAGGAACATGTTGTCTTTTATTTAAAAGGTGGAATTTGATTGGGCACTGTGGCTGGTTTGGGGAAGATTTGTTGCCTTTTAACGATACTGTAAACTGTAAATGAGATTTTTTTATAATTAAAAAAAAAAAGTTATTGCATCCTTCTCGTTTGGGTGCCGGGCCATAACAGAGTTAGGGGAAATGAAAGGGCAGACGATTTGGCAGTGAAGGCCAGAGGACTGCCGTCAATAAACTACAATAGGTTAACCCGAAGCCTTTGGGGTCGACGCAGTCCGAGTTAGGGTAGTGGGCGACGAATGCGCATGCAACATTGTGGAACAGCAAAACGGTCGGTAGGACGGCGAAAATCCTATGGGAGATCCAGATCGTGAGAAGACGAGGCTATTACTGAAAGGAAACCAGAAGGAGGTCAAGAAGGAGTATATTGGTATCATAACGGGACACATAGGACTTCGAGCTCACTTATGTTATATCAGTGCGGCAAGTGATAGCATGTGTAGAGCATTGTAACGTTCCACCTTCGCGGGCCCTGCTTCTTCCGAATGTGGCTACCTCCTTGCCGCCGGCCGTGCTCAGTCATGGGGCGGTTCTTACTCATTAGAAGCAGGCACGGAATCGTTTTCATATAAGTAAAATAAGGTAGCTCTTTGATTAGGGGATAGATGAGAAAAGGAGATATTAAAATAGGATAGAAACAGAAAATTTTGAATGATGTCTGCAGCATTAGATGTTAATTCGCCGCATCTTCTTAAATTTCTCACCCAACCTTGTCTAAATTACAATGTTGAGCCACGTAACCATCCTCTACTTGGTGTACTTCACTTTTCGTAAGGAAAACTAAAACTTAATAGTTCATATTGTAGGTTTGTATTTTACATTAAAACTAATAACAAAGTAACTGGATAAGTTTGGAAACAAAAAAAAAATCCTGACCGTAAGTAAAATTCAAATTCTTATTTAAATTACAAAAATTATCCAAAAAATTATAGAATTAAAAACTTAATAAGTGTGATGTAAAAGTTAAAACAAAATGTGTGAAAGAGCGTATACAAAAATGAAATATATAACTTGACTCACCAAATTAATCCTTAGTTGTCTCCAGGCCTGATGACTTCGGATATGCAGCCACTTGCTGAGGGTTTGAAATTACGTTATAAAAGATATTTCAAAATTGCATAGCTCAATGAGAATTCAAGTGTTTAAAAATGTACATATGTAACAAAAAGAGTAAATCTAATGAAAAATATTTGATGTGTCTAAACTAAGTTCGTATTAAGGAAAAATACCGCAAAAAGTAGACTTAAGACGATTAAATCAGACTTTTTTTTTTTTAACTCGGATAAAAAAGACCGAGATGTTAAATAAGTAAGTATTAAACGGTTATATTAAATAATAAAGGTATGTCTCAGGATGTTTTAAATGACGAAAAATGACGTCATAAAAAGATTATTTATAGATGTGTGATATTAAAATTAATGAGAGAAATCTCTACAATAATGTGTCGTGTCCTTGATTAGTTTTCCATGTTTTGAAATATCTTTATATTCACTTAAAGTTTCTATTTAGGTCTTCCGAACCCAGGTGGTTCGGAGAAACTTCTGACCTCCAGTCAAATTCCAAATGTCTGCTTCCTGTCGAATATCCTTTGAAGCGTCTCGAAGATATCGTAATCAAGAGGAACAAAAATATTGATTCTGGCTTCAAGATATTCCCTTCTTGCCAAACGGTCCACAAAACAATTGGACAATCGAAAATGCAGGTTTTTTCACAACCTCTTCCAGATGGGAAGTCTCTACACAATTGGGAAAAGCGGGGTCACTACATGGTCTATAGGTACATTTTCCAATTCACTCACCAAAAAGACTCCGAAAAGATGAATTGAAGATTCCTTGAGCGATATTCTTTAAAATTTTCCACTAATAAAAAGCTCGCGGAACATAAAACTAACGGTTTTTAAGTAATACTAATAATTCCGGGTTCACGGTCAACACACAAATTATCAGACCAAATGAAAATTCCTGCTGCGACCAAAGCGACTGTCTTTGAGAAGTTTGAAAATTCAAATGAAAATTTCTCTATTCTCATAAAGCAAAAGAAACAGAATATGCAATGCTTAAATTACACCATGCAAAAAAAAAAAAAAAAAAAAAAAAAAAATTATAAAAAATCCAAAACAAAAGAAAATTTTGTCATTCCCAAATATCCTTTAAGTGGTATATGCCCACCTTCCCATTCTCGACGTCTTCTAACTGATATTGAACATGACCAACCTTTCTCAAAACTTTCGCCCTTATCCCCACAGGAGCCAGTTTAGCATTGAAATGTCTAATTTGTGAACTTTGGGGAAAATTTCGGCGAAACACCTCTTGCCCAATTTCCAGATGTCTATCTTTGGAACGTAAGTTATATGTCTTTTCGTTCTTCCTATAAGCAGCTTTCATTTTCTCTTGCAGTGTATCCCTTAAAATCGTAAATTTATCCATTCGCTCGATTTCACTGTCATTTTCCTTCAAAAGTTGGAGTTTTCTCAAAAGTTCAAAGTCTTTTCCATGCTTGACCATATTCTGGCCAAAAATTACCTTCATTCCTATCGTCTGATGGACTGTGTTGCGCAAGGCGCAATTTATGGTTGGTATAAATTTGTCCCATAACCGATGATCTTCTCTCACATAAGACCTTAAAGCTGCATTTACAGTTCTATTTACCCGTTCGCTCGCATTGGCTTGAGGGTTGTGAACAACTGTATATTGATGTTTTATTCCAAATTCCAAAAGTAGATCCTCAAATTCCTTACTCCTAAATTGAGTACCATTATCAGAGACTATTACCTCTGGCACTCCATAGCAAGGAAAAATTTCATCTCGCAAGTATAAAACAATCGGCTTGGTCACTAATTTCCGCAATGGCTTAAGAAATGAAAATTTCGAAAAATGGTCTAAAACAATTAATATACCAATATGGCCACTCTTAGTCCGGGGAAAAGGTCCAAGGATATCCACGTACAACCGTTGGAATGGCCTCTCAGTTTGCACAAACTGACCCATAGGTGGCCTTAAAACGGTTGTTGGCACTTTGCTTGTCCGGCAAATATTGCATCTCCCAATAAAGTTTCTCACATCTACGACTAGACCTGGCCAATAGAAATTCCTTCTTAATAGCTCGATAGTTTTAGCAATACCGCAGTGAGATGAAAACGGTATATTATGTGCTGCATAAATGACCTGCTCACGAATTTCCGTAGGAATCAATAGCCTCCATGCTTCAGTGTCGTCGACATCACCTGACGCAAATCTGGTCCTCTTGAAAATATATTTTCCCTCCACCTTGAAATCAGGGAATGGAGATTTGAGAAGTGCATCTCGCCAGCGGCTATACTCCTCACCAAGAAAAGCGTCCGAATCCAGATCCACGGATGACATCCTTTCAATGTTTATAGCACTAATCTCATTTTCAAATGCACGTGACAAAGCGTCCGGCACGACATTGTCCTTTCCACGTCTGTGCTCAATTGTAAAATTAAAGCCTTGCAGCCGCAAAGACCACCTCGCCAAACGTCCTGACAAATCAGTCTGTCGCATCAACCATTTAAGGCTGGCGTGGTCCGTCACCGCCTTAAACTCGTGCCCCTCAATGTACGACCGGAATTTCTTCACAGCCAACACAACGGCTAAGCATTCCAACTCGGTAACTGTATAATTGCGTTGTGCCTTATTCAGTTTCTGCGACATGTAGGCTATTGGTCTCTCAACTCCATCCTTATCTTCCTGTGCCAACACAGCTCCTACACCAACACTACTGGCGTCGCATTGTAATACGAACGGCTTGGAAAAATCAGCATGAGTCAAAACTGGAGCGCTGCACAACCTTGATTTCATGAGATCAAACGATTTTTGAGCTTCTACCGTCCACCTAAAATTCTTCTTCTTAGACAGAAGTTCTGTCAACGGAAAGGTACAAGTCGAAAAGTCGCCAATGAAACGTCGGTACCAGCCGATCATTCCCAAGAACTGGCGAAGGGTCCGAATGTTAGTTGGAGTAGCAAGTTCAGCTATTGCCTTTACCTTATCGGGATCAACCCTTAAAGCTCCATCTCCAACTATATACCCCAGGTTTCGAACGTTTGCAATTGCGAAGCAGCTCTTCTTCACATTAATAGTGAGTCCTGCCTTCCTAAGCTGGGAAGCAACCTGTTGAAGATGCTGCAAATATTCATCAAAGCTCTCTGACATAATCAAGAGATCGTCCAAATAGACGAAAACATGAGTTTTCATGTCGTAAGGTATGACAATGTCCATTAGGCGGCACATTTTTTGGGGTGCATTGCACAACCCAAATGGCATTCTCTTGAATTGATAGAGTGGTCTGTTGGGAATTGTGAAAGCAGTCTTAGGTTTCGAAGCATCATCCAATCTTATCTGCCAAAAGGCATCTTTAAGATCCACTTTGGAGATAAAATGTACAGAAGGCAAACGCGATAGAATACCCTCAATGTTGGGGATTGGGTATGAATCCTTAACTGTGACAGAGTTAAGTTTCCGGCTATCAACGCAAAATCTAACCTTGTCGGGCTTGACGAACGCCTGGAGATGACCAAGGAGACTGCGGACATTCCTCTATAATTCCCAGGGAGAGCATCCGATCGATCTCAGTACACAAAATCTTCTGATATCGGATAATACCTTTGCTTGATGGGTTTCGAGTCTCCCGTATCAATATGGTGCTCTACTAATTGTGTACAACCAAGACCGTCCTTCTCCGAATTCGGAAATAACCCAATGATTGCATCTAATTTCCGCCTCTGTTCCTGCGACAGGTCAATATGAACTGACTCCTTCATCTCACAGCAAACCTCATTTACTTCATTACCCATAGATATGGTAATGTCAAACCTCCTCCAAAAATCTATGCCACATATTAAGACCTGTTTTATCGTGCTGATGACTAAGAATTCAAATCTACAATCACGACCATCCATTGAAAATTCGAGATCCAAAACTCCCGACACTGGCTGTGACTGACCGTCAGCAGTGCTAACCTGACCACGAGATTTTCTGAAATTCTTAGAATTTTGCACTCGTCTTGCTAAGTCTCCTCCGATAACGATCTTGTTTGCGCCGCTATCTAGTAAAGCCATGTATAATTGACCTTCAATATTTAGAGGTATAAAAGGTCTAGAGTCTGAAGTCTTGGTTACTATGGAGGCAATCTTGTATTTCCTAAATTTTCTTAGCTCTCTCCAATATTTCCGCATCCTAATTGCACTGCGTGTAACTTTGGCTGTAATAATATTTGCCTCTCCGAGTGAATTAGTTTGTCCTATTTTAGTAAAAGGAACAAATTTAGTATTATCCTGGTAAATTGTCTCATCTGGTAAGTTGTTTAAATTTCCCATTAATGATGCGGATGTCCTCTCTGCTGACGGGGGACATCCTTCCGCAAGTTTCCCGAACCATGGCACCTTGAACAAGTGGGTTTATAAGCATCCTTCAGTCCACACCCATAACAAAAGACTGTCTTATCTTTTAAACAGTCCTTGTAGATGTGCCCATTCATCCCACAATTCCAACAAACTACACTTTTATGTAGTTCCATGACATCACCATCAATGGTTCCTCTGTTCTCTTCAAATTCTCCGTCAATCTCAGCCAAATTGTCCTTCTGGCGTACCAATCTACCACTGTGTGAAACTTGAGTATCTCTTACAAATTTTGCATGCCTTCGAACTGCCTTCCGTAATTCTGATATGCGATAAATATCCAGATGTAATAGCTCGTGTCTGATCTCAGTCCGAAGATTACGTACATGAGTCTCACAAAGCTCACTATCTGATAAAGGTGTCTGCAATTTGTCAGCCAAAGAAATTATTGTCTCATAATATTCGTCAAAGGACTCATTGGACTTTTGTTTTCTACGACGTATGTCATCCTTTATGTCGAAATCATTGTAAAAGTCTTTAAACTGTGTCTTTAGCGATTCAGATAAACCTACCCAGGTAAAATTATTGTTTTGTCGATGGTATCTCCAATACCATTCCAAAGCTCTATTTTCAAACAATATGTGTACATTCCTACACAAAACTCCAAAATCTCCATCAAGTGTGTTATAGGTCATTATCTGCACTCGATATATAAATTCGTCAATTGGCATATCCCGGTTACTGCCAGTGAACGACAGTTTCCAATTTCGAATAATATTCAAAGCCTTCTCTGGGTTATCCAAACGTACAGGAGATCTTTCATTGCGCTCTGCCGTCTGATCCACATAGGGTTGTGAACCTCTGCCACCGATCCCTGTTTCTAAAGTCATATTTCGAAGCATGTCGCCTACTTCATTGACTATCGCAGAAGTAAGATCTCTTCGCACTTCCGAAATAGACTCGGATATCATCCGACGAACACTACTTTCATCTAACCCTATCGGGTGTCCTAACCCAACAACTGCTCCACCTTCCTGTGAGAGAGGTGCCCTATTACCATCTGCATCAGTGAAAGTACCATCGTCTTGGATGGCCACATTCTGTACATTACCAGATCTTAAATCTGGAGATGCGGAAGCCCCATTACGATCACCTTCATCTCTTCGAGTCCTAGATCTTGTTCTTTGTCCAACTGGGGAACTATGTCGGTCACCTCCCGCTCGAACAATAGAGTTACGACTCATCGTCCTGTTCAGACTTCGTGTAACAGGCATAACAAAAATTAACTATATAGACGTTGCAATTGAAATAACAACAAAAAAAAAATTAAAAACCGAACAAAATATCTTAATATTTAATGTGAAGGAAAAATAAAAGTATATAAACAATATCTGAATTTTAACTACTTAGTGAAATAACCCAATAAGTAGAGGATGGCAAAAAAAAAAACATCATTGTGCAATCCAAAAATACCAAAGAAACTAAACTTAACCCCTTTTATGGTATACAATCCAGACATATACGGTCCGAATAGTACAATTCCAATAAAAGCTGGAAACTTTACGAAACAAAACTTAACACTCCCACAAGTATCCGAGTAACCATTCGATATAACACCAAAAGTTAAGTCTCAATGATACCAGTCTCAATGAAATAAGGAAAGAAAAGTAGAGTAGATTTGATGTGAATTTTCAGAAAAGTATTCCAAAAAACAAAATTCATCAGAAAAGTATATGAAAATAGACAAGTTCATATAGGTCAAGATGGTATGAAAACTGCATCTGCAATAAACAAAACTCCGATGATAACCTATAGAACTTGTAGAAAAAAGAAGAAAGGAGTCTATAGATAAATAAGAGGGACCAGCGTATGATGACAATATATTGGATTTTCGAATTCTTTACAATAATCAGAAAACGTCCGCTGGGCCCCACGTTGGGCGCCATTTAATATATGTAACGTTCCACCTTCGCGGGCCCTGCTACTTCCGAGTGTGGCTACCTCCTTGCCGCCGGCCGTGCTCAGTCATGGGGCGGTTCTTACTCATTAGAAGCAGGCACGGAATCGTTTTCATATAAGTAAAATAAGGTAGCTCTTTGATTAGGGGATAGATGAGAAAAGGGAGATATTAAAATAGGATAGAAACAGAAAATTTTGAATGATGTCTGCAGCATTAGATGTTAATTCGCCGCATCTTCTTAAATTTCTCACCCAACCTTGTCTAAATTACAATGTTGAGCCACGTTACCATCCTCTACTTGGTGTACTTCACTTTTCGTAAGGAAAACTAAAACTTAATAGTTCATATTGTAGGTTTGTATTTTACATTAAAACTAATAACAAAGTAACTGGATAAGTTTGGAAACAAAAAAAAAATCCTGACCGTAAGTAAAATTCAAATTCTTATTTAAATTACAAAAATTATCCAAAAAATTATAGAATTAAAAACTTAATAAGTGTGATGTAAAAGTTAAAACAAAATGTGTGAAAGAGCGTATACAAAAATGAAATATATAACTTGACTCACCAAATTAATCCTTAGTTGTCTCCAGGCCTGATGACTTCGGATATGCAGCCACTTGCTGAGGGTTTGAAATTACGTTATAAAAGATATTTCAAAATTGCATAGCTCAATGAGAATTCAAGTGTTTAAAAATGTACATATGTAACAAAAAGAGTAAATCTAATGAAAAATATTTGATGTGTCTAAACTAAGTTCGTATTAAGGAAAAATACCGCAAAAAGTAGACTTAAGACGATTAAATCAGACTTTTTTTTTTTTAACTCGGATAAAAAAGACCGAGATGTTAAATAAGTAAGTATTAAACGGTTATATTAAATAATAAAGGTATGTCTCAGGATGTTTTAAATGACGAAAAATGACGTCATAAAAAGATTATTTATAGATGTGTGATATTAAAATTAATGAGAGAAATCTCTACAATAATGTGTCGTGTCCTTGATTAGTTTTCCATGTTTTGAAATATCTTTATATTCACTTAAAGTTTCTATTTAGGTCTTCCGAACCCAGGTGGTTCGGAGAAACTTCTGACCTCCAGTCAAATTCCAAATGTCTGCTTCCTGTCGAATATCCTTTGAAGCGTCTCGAAGATATCGTAATCAAGAGGAACAAAAATATTGATTCTGGCTTCAAGATATTCCCTTCTTGCCAAACGGTCCACAAAACAATTGGACAATCGAAAATGCAGGTTTTTTCACAACCTCTTCCAGATGGGAAGTCTCTACACAATTGGGAAAAGCGGGGTCACTACATGGTCTATAGGTACATTTTCCAATTCACTCACCAAAAAGACTCCGAAAAGATGAATTGAAGATTCCTTGAGCGATATTCTTTAAAATTTTCCACTAATAAAAAGCTCGCGGAACATAAAACTAACGGTTTTTAAGTAATACTAATAATTCCGGGTTCACGGTCAACACACAAATTATCAGACCAAATGAAAATTCCTGCTGCGACCAAAGCGACTGTCTTTGAGAAGTTTGAAAATTCAAATGAAAATTTCTCTATTCTCATAAAGCAAAAGAAAGAAACAGAATATGCAATGCTTAAATTACACCATGCAAAAAAAAAAAAAAAAAAAAAAAAAAAAAAAAAAAAAAAAAATTATAAAAAATCCAAAACAAAAGAAAATTTTGTCATTCCCAAATATCCTTTAAGTGGTATATGCCCACCTTCCCATTCTCGACGTCTTCTAACTGATATTGAACATGACCAACCTTTCTCAAAACTTTCGCCCTTATCCCCACAGGAGCCAGTTTAGCATTGAAATGTCTAATTTGTGAACTTTGGGGAAAATTTCGGCGAAACACCTCTTGCCCAATTTCCAGATGTCTATCTTTGGAACGTAAGTTATATGTCTTTTCGTTCTTCCTATAAGCAGCTTTCATTTTCTCTTGCAGTGTATCCCTTAAAATCGTAAATTTATCCATTCGCTCGATTTCACTGTCATTTTCCTTCAAAAGTTGGAGTTTTCTCAAAAGTTCAAAGTCTTTTCCATGCTTGACCATATTCTGGCCAAAAATTACCTTCATTCCTATCGTCTGATGGACTGTGTTGCGCAAGGCGCAATTTATGGTTGGTATAAATTTGTCCCATAACCGATGATCTTCTCTCACATAAGACCTTAAAGCTGCATTTACAGTTCTATTTACCCGTTCGCTCGCATTGGCTTGAGGGTTGTGAACAACTGTATATTGATGTTTTATTCCAAATTCCAAAAGTAGATCCTCAAATTCCTTACTCCTAAATTGAGTACCATTATCAGAGACTATTACCTCTGGCACTCCATAGCAAGGAAAAATTTCATCTCGCAAGTATAAAACAATCGGCTTGGTCACTAATTTCCGCAATGGCTTAAGAAATGAAAATTTCGAAAAATGGTCTAAAACAATTAATATACCAATATGGCCACTCTTAGTCCGGGGAAAAGGTCCAAGGATATCCACGTACAACCGTTGGAATGGCCTCTCAGTTTGCACAAACTGACCCATAGGTGGCCTTAAAACGGTTGTTGGCACTTTGCTTGTCCGGCAAATATTGCATCTCCCAATAAAGTTTCTCACATCTACGACTAGACCTGGCCAATAGAAATTCCTTCTTAATAGCTCGATAGTTTTAGCAATACCGCAGTGAGATGAAAACGGTATATTATGTGCTGCATAAATGACCTGCTCACGAATTTCCGTAGGAATCAATAGCCTCCATGCTTCAGTGTCGTCGACATCACCTGACGCAAATCTGGTCCTCTTGAAAATATATTTTCCCTCCACCTTGAAATCAGGGAATGGAGATTTGAGAAGTGCATCTCGCCAGCGGCTATACTCCTCACCAAGAAAAGCGTCCGAATCCAGATCCACGGATGACATCCTTTCAATGTTTATAGCACTAATCTCATTTTCAAATGCACGTGACAAAGCGTCCGGCACGACATTGTCCTTTCCACGTCTGTGCTCAATTGTAAAATTAAAGCCTTGCAGCCGCAAAGACCACCTCGCCAAACGTCCTGACAAATCAGTCTGTCGCATCAACCATTTAAGGCTGGCGTGGTCCGTCACCGCCTTAAACTCGTGCCCCTCAATGTACGACCGGAATTTCTTCACAGCCAACACAACGGCTAAGCATTCCAACTCGGTAACTGTATAATTGCGTTGTGCCTTATTCAGTTTCTGCGACATGTAGGCTATTGGTCTCTCAACTCCATCCTTATCTTCCTGTGCCAACACAGCTCCTACACCAACACTACTGGCGTCGCATTGTAATACGAACGGCTTGGAAAAATCAGCATGAGTCAAAACTGGAGCGCTGCACAACCTTGATTTCATGAGATCAAACGATTTTTGAGCTTCTACCGTCCACCTAAAATTCTTCTTCTTAGACAGAAGTTCTGTCAACGGAAAGGTACAAGTCGAAAAGTCGCCAATGAAACGTCGGTACCAGCCGATCATTCCCAAGAACTGGCGAAGGGTCCGAATGTTAGTTGGAGTAGCAAGTTCAGCTATTGCCTTTACCTTATCGGGATCAACCCTTAAAGCTCCATCTCCAACTATATACCCCAGGTTTCGAACGTTTGCAATTGCGAAGCAGCTCTTCTTCACATTAATAGTGAGTCCTGCCTTCCTAAGCTGGGAAGCAACCTGTTGAAGATGCTGCAAATATTCATCAAAGCTCTCTGACATAATCAAGAGATCGTCCAAATAGACGAAAACATGAGTTTTCATGTCGTAAGGTATGACAATGTCCATTAGGCGGCACATTTTTTGGGGTGCATTGCACAACCCAAATGGCATTCTCTTGAATTGATAGAGTGGTCTGTTGGGAATTGTGAAAGCAGTCTTAGGTTTCGAAGCATCATCCAATCTTATCTGCCAAAAGGCATCTTTAAGATCCACTTTGGAGATAAAATGTACAGAAGGCAAACGCGATAGAATACCCTCAATGTTGGGGATTGGGTATGAATCCTTAACTGTGACAGAGTTAAGTTTCCGGCTATCAACGCAAAATCTAACCTTGTCGGGCTTGACGAACGCCTGGAGATGACCAAGGAGACTGCGGACATTCCTCTATAATTCCCAGGGAGAGCATCCGATCGATCTCAGTACACAAAATCTTCTGATATCGGATAATACCTTTGCTTGATGGGTTTCGAGTCTCCCGTATCAATATGGTGCTCTACTAATTGTGTACAACCAAGACCGTCCTTCTCCGAATTCGGAAATAACCCAATGATTGCATCTAATTTCCGCCTCTGTTCCTGCGACAGGTCAATATGAACTGACTCCTTCATCTCACAGCAAACCTCATTTACTTCATTACCCATAGATATGGTAATGTCAAACCTCCTCCAAAAATCTATGCCACATATTAAGACCTGTTTTATCGTGCTGATGACTAAGAATTCAAATCTACAATCACGACCATCCATTGAAAATTCGAGATCCAAAACTCCCGACACTGGCTGTGACTGACCGTCAGCAGTGCTAACCTGACCACGAGATTTTCTGAAATTCTTAGAATTTTGCACTCGTCTTGCTAAGTCTCCTCCGATAACGATCTTGTTTGCGCCGCTATCTAGTAAAGCCATGTATAATTGACCTTCAATATTTAGAGGTATAAAAGGTCTAGAGTCTGAAGTCTTGGTTACTATGGAGGCAATCTTGTATTTCCTAAATTTTCTTAGCTCTCTCCAATATTTCCGCATCCTAATTGCACTGCGTGTAACTTTGGCTGTAATAATATTTGCCTCTCCGAGTGAATTAGTTTGTCCTATTTTAGTAAAAGGAACAAATTTAGTATTATCCTGGTAAATTGTCTCATCTGGTAAGTTGTTTAAATTTCCCATTAATGATGCGGATGTCCTCTCTGCTGACGGGGGACATCCTTCCGCAAGTTTCCCGAACCATGGCACCTTGAACAAGTGGGTTTATAAGCATCCTTCAGTCCACACCCATAACAAAAGACTGTCTTATCTTTTAAACAGTCCTTGTAGATGTGCCCATTCATCCCACAATTCCAACAAACTACACTTTTATGTAGTTCCATGACATCACCATCAATGGTTCCTCTGTTCTCTTCAAATTCTCCGTCAATCTCAGCCAAATTGTCCTTCTGGCGTACCAATCTACCACTGTGTGAAACTTGAGTATCTCTTACAAATTTTGCATGCCTTCGAACTGCCTTCCGTAATTCTGATATGCGATAAATATCCAGATGTAATAGCTCGTGTCTGATCTCAGTCCGAAGATTACGTACATGAGTCTCACAAAGCTCACTATCTGATAAAGGTGTCTGCAATTTGTCAGCCAAAGAAATTATTGTCTCATAATATTCGTCAAAGGACTCATTGGACTTTTGTTTTCTACGACGTATGTCATCCTTTATGTCGAAATCATTGTAAAAGTCTTTAAACTGTGTCTTTAGCGATTCAGATAAACCTACCCAGGTAAAATTATTGTTTTGTCGATGGTATCTCCAATACCATTCCAAAGCTCTATTTTCAAACAATATGTGTACATTCCTACACAAAACTCCAAAATCTCCATCAAGTGTGTTATAGGTCATTATCTGCACTCGATATATAAATTCGTCAATTGGCATATCCCGGTTACTGCCAGTGAACGACAGTTTCCAATTTCGAATAATATTCAAAGCCTTCTCTGGGTTATCCAAACGTACAGGAGATCTTTCATTGCGCTCTGCCGTCTGATCCACATAGGGTTGTGAACCTCTGCCACCGATCCCTGTTTCTAAAGTCATATTTCGAAGCATGTCGCCTACTTCATTGACTATCGCAGAAGTAAGATCTCTTCGCACTTCCGAAATAGACTCGGATATCATCCGACGAACACTACTTTCATCTAACCCTATCGGGTGTCCTAACCCAACAACTGCTCCACCTTCCTGTGAGAGAGGTGCCCTATTACCATCTGCATCAGTGAAAGTACCATCGTCTTGGATGGCCACATTCTGTACATTACCAGATCTTAAATCTGGAGATGCGGAAGCCCCATTACGATCACCTTCATCTCTTCGAGTCCTAGATCTTGTTCTTTGTCCAACTGGGGAACTATGTCGGTCACCTCCCGCTCGAACAATAGAGTTACGACTCATCGTCCTGTTCAGACTTCGTGTAACAGGCATAACAAAAATTAACTATATAGACGTTGCAATTGAAATAACAACAAAAAAAAAATTAAAAACCGAACAAAATATCTTAATATTTAATGTGAAGGAAAAATAAAAGTATATAAACAATATCTGAATTTTAACTACTTAGTGAAATAACCCAATAAGTAGAGGATGGCAAAAAAAAAACATCATTGTGCAATCCAAAAATACCAAAGAAACTAAACTTAACCCCTTTTATGGTATACAATCCAGACATATACGGTCCGAATAGTACAATTCCAATAAAAGCTGGAAACTTTACGAAACAAAACTTAACACTCCCACAAGTATCCGAGTAACCATTCGATATAACACCAAAAGTTAAGTCTCAATGATACCAGTCTCAATGAAATAAGGAAAGAAAAGTAGAGTAGATTTGATGTGAATTTTCAGAAAAGTATTCCAAAAAACAAAATTCATCAGAAAAGTATATGAAAATAGACAAGTTCATATAGGTCAAGATGGTATGAAAACTGCATCTGCAATAAACAAAACTCCGATGATAACCTATAGAACTTGTAGAAAAAAGAAGAAAGGAGTCTATAGATAAATAAGAGGGACCAGCGTATGATGACAATATATTGGATTTTCGAATTCTTTACAATAATCAGAAAACGTCCGCTGGGCCCCACGTTGGGCGCCATTTAATATATGTAACGTTCCACCTTCGCGGGCCCTGCTACTTCCGAGTGTGGCTACCTCCTTGCCGCCGGCCGTGCTCAGTCATGGGGCGGTTCTTACTCATTAGAAGCAGGCACGGAATCGTTTTCATATAAGTAAAATAAGGTAGCTCTTTGATTAGGGGATAGATGAGAAAAGGGAGATATTAAAATAGGATAGAAACAGAAAATTTTGAATGATGTCTGCAGCATTAGATGTTAATTCGCCGCATCTTCTTAAATTTCTCACCCAACCTTGTCTAAATTACAATGTTGAGCCACGTTACCATCCTCTACTTGGTGTACTTCACTTTTCGTAAGGAAAACTAAAACTTAATAGTTCATATTGTAGGTTTGTATTTTACATTAAAACTAATAACAAAGTAACTGGATAAGTTTGGAAACAAAAAAAAAATCCTGACCGTAAGTAAAATTCAAATTCTTATTTAAATTACAAAAATTATCCAAAAAATTATAGAATTAAAAACTTAATAAGTGTGATGTAAAAGTTAAAACAAAATGTGTGAAAGAGCGTATACAAAAATGAAATATATAACTTGACTCACCAAATTAATCCTTAGTTGTCTCCAGGCCTGATGACTTCGGATATGCAGCCACTTGCTGAGGGTTTGAAATTACGTTATAAAAGATATTTCAAAATTGCATAGCTCAATGAGAATTCAAGTGTTTAAAAATGTACATATGTAACAAGAGTAAATCTAATGAAAAATATTTGATGTGTCTAAACTAAGTTCGTATTAAGGAAAAATACCGCAAAAAGTAGACTTAAGACGATTAAATCAGACTTTTTTTTTTTTAACTCGGATAAAAAAGACCGAGATGTTAAATAAGTAAGTATTAAACGGTTATATTAAATAATAAAGGTATGTCTCAGGATGTTTTAAATGACGAAAAATGACGTCATAAAAAGATTATTTATAGATGTGTGATATTAAAATTAATGAGAGAAATCTCTACAATAATGTGTCGTGTCCTTGATTAGTTTTCCATGTTTTGAAATATCTTTATATTCACTTAAAGTTTCTATTTGGGTCTTCCGAACCCAGGTGGTTCGGAGAAACTTCTGACCTCCAGTCAAATTCCAAATGTCTGCTTCCTGTCGAATATCCTTTGAAGCGTCTCGAAGATATCGTAATCAAGAGGAACAAAAATATTGATTCTGGCTTCAAGATATTCCCTTCTTGCCAAACGGTCCACAAAACAATTGGACAATCGAAAATGCAGGTTTTTTCACAACCTCTTCCAGATGGGAAGTCTCTACATAATTGGGAAAAGCGGGGTCACTACATGGTCTATAGGTACATTTTCAATTCACTCACCAAAAAGACTCCGAAAAGATGAATTGAAGATTCCTTGAGCGATATTCTTTAAAATTTTCCACTAATAAAAAGCTCGCGGAACACAAAACTAACGGTTTTTAAGTAATACAAATATTTCCGGGTTCACGGTCAACACACAAATTATCAGACCAAATGAAAATTCCTGCTGCGACCAAAGCGACTGTCTTTGAGAAGTTTGAAAATTCAAATGAAAATTTCTCTATTCTCATAAAGCAAAAGAAACAGAATATGAAGAAACAAAACCCAGTGCTTGCTATGCTTACAAAACCAATTGAACAAGCAAGTGAAAAATATAAAGACATTAAGTTGGTTAAAGAAAGTCATAGCCTAGTTAGAACAAGTAAAAGCGTGCTAAGTTCGGCCGGGCCGAATCTTATATACCCCCCACCATGGATCGCATTTGTCGAGTTCTTTTCCCGGCATCTCTTCTTAGGCAAAAAAGGATATAAGAAAAGAGTTGCTCTGCTATTAAAACGATATCAAGATATGGTCCGGTTCGGACCGCAATTAAATTATATGTTGGAGACCTGTGTAAAATTTCAGCCAATTCGTATAAGAATTGCGCCCATTGGGGCTCACGAAGTAAAATAGAGAGAACGATTTATATGGGATCTGTATCGGGCTATAGACCGATTCAGACCATAATAAACACGTTTGTTGATGGTCATGAGAGGACCCATCGTACAAAATTTCAGGCATATCGGATAATAATTGCGACCTCTAGGGGTCAAAAAGTCAAGATCCCAGATCGGTTTATATGGCAGCTATATCAGGTTATGAACCGATTTGAACCTTATTTGACACAGTTGTTGAAAGTAAAAATAAAATACGTCATGCAAAATTTCAGCCAAATCGGATAGGAATTGCGCCCTCTAGAAGCTCAAGAAATCAAATTCCCAGATCTGTTTATATGACAGCTATATCAGGTTATAAACCGATTTGAACCATACTTGGCACAGATGTTGGGTATCATAACAAAACACGTCGTGCGAAATTCCATTCCAATCGGATAAGAATTGCGCCCTCTAGAGGGTCAAGAAGTCAAGACCCAAGATCAGTTTATATGGTAGCTATATCAGGTTATGAACCGATTTGAACCATACTTGGCACTGTTGTTGGATATAATAACAAAACACGTCGTGCGAAATTCCATTCCAATCGGATAAGAATTGCGCCCTCTAGAGGGTCAAGAAGTCAAGACCCAAGATCAGTTTATATGGTAGCTATATCAGGTTATGAACCGATTTGAACCATACTTGGCACTGTTGTTGGATATAATAAGAAAACACGTCATGCAAAATTTCATTTCAATCGGATAAGAATTGCACACTCTAGAAGCTCAAGAAATCAAATTCCCAGATCTGTTTATATGACAGCTATATCAGGTTATAAACCGATTTGAACCATACTTGGCACAGATGTTGGGTATCATAACAAAACACGTCGTGCGAAATTCCATTCCAATCGGATAAGAATTGCGCCCTCTAGAGGGTCAAGAAGTCAAGACCCAAGATCAGTTTATATGGTAGCTATATCAGGTTATGAACCGATTTGAACCATACTTGGCACTGTTGTTGGATATAATAAGAAAACACGTCATGCAAAATTTCATTTCAATCGGATAAGAATTGCACACTCTAGAGGCTCAAGAAGTCAAGACCCAAGATCGGTTTATATGGCAGCTATATCAGGTTATGGACCGATTTGAACCGTACTTGGCACAGTTGTTGGATATCATAGCAAAACACGTCATGCAAAATTTCATTCCAATCGGATAAGAATTGCGCACTCTAGAGGCTCAAGAAGTCAAGACCCCAGATCGGTTTATATGGCAGCTATATCAGGTTATGAACCGATTTGAACCATACTTGGCACAGTTGTTGGATATCATAGCAAAACACGTCATGCAAAATTTCATTCCAATCGGATAAGAATTGCGCACTCTAGAGGCTCAAGAAGTCAAGACCCCAGATCGGTTTATATGGCAGCTATATCAAAACATGGACCGATATGGCCCATTTACAATACCAACCGACCTACACTAATAAGAAGTATTTGTGCAAAATTTCAAGCGGCTAGCTTTACTCCTCCGGAAGTTAGCGTGCTTTCGACAGACAGACGGACGGACGGACATGGCTAGATCGGCATTAAATGTCACGACGATCAAGAATATATATACTTTATGGGGTCTCAAACGAATATTTCGAGTAGTTACAAACAGAATGACGAAATTAGTATACCCCCCATCTTATGGTGGAGGGTATAAAAACATTTATTTTCCTTAATCAGAATTCAGAATCTGCACCCTCTTTTCAACCCAAAGGTGGGTTTTATGTTCGTGTTTCACAGTGAAATTTAATATCTTTCATTTGAACACGAACATAATACCCACCTTTGGATAGGATTACTCCAAAGGTAGGTATTATGTTCGTGTTTCACAGTGAAATTTAATATCTTTCACGATTAGTTTTTGTGGATCAAATTTTGGTAAAAGTGTTATGTTATCAATGACATTTTTGTAGTTTTTCAAAAAAGTAATAGTGAAAAACATGTTTTTTTCTCTGTGAAACACGAACTTAATAATAATTTTCGTAAACATTCATTTTGACTCGCTGAATTTCATTAAAGATTTTCGTACGTAATATATACAGAAATCTCTTCATGGAGGAAAATCGAAAGTTCAAAAATGTTGTAAGTAAAATTTCACTGTGCCCAAATCAACGGTCAAAGCCAAGAGAACTAACAAAATTTTTCCTAGAACCATCGTTGCTTTCCATGAACTGATAGATTACTGATAGATAGATTTATGAGCTCCGTATCAATTGCTTTAAATACTTACTGTATTGTAAATTATGGAATTCCAAGAAAAAAACGACAATGTTTCATTTGAAATTATATTTTAAAATGTAAATTTATCTGTATTCCGGAGATTTAAAATTGTGTGTCTACGCCTTAAAAAATTTTCATTTCATTGCTGACGTCATTCAAATACTTTTTAATTAAATATTATTAATTATCCTTTGGAAAAGTTTGCAGATTTACAAGCAAAATATTTAATTTAAACACAATTTTTATATAATACTAGAAGGACCGGGCCAGCTCCGCTGCGCCTTCTTTTACTTTATATGGAGCAGAATTTTCCTTTGAATATTTATTTTCGACAATTAAAGAGCTGTTTGTGAAATACCTTGCTACGAAAATAGTATATAGCTTGACTAACAGTTTAACAATATCAGTGCCTTTATCTGAATCCCATATGATATTTATTGGTCTACGAATTAATGTTTGGATATAAGGTGTATTTTATTTTTTGTTTTCGGGGGTGAGGTGGTCCCCCAGATACTTGGCCATGAAAAAATGTCAGCATCGTACTCTTCTCTCAAATACCATTAATTTAAACCACATATTGCCATTGGTTTTGAGGAGGAGTTTACAGGATGGGGCGTCCCCCAAACACATGGCCCAAAATTGGTTATCTAATTCGTGTTCTTATCTAAAATAACTTTCATTTGAACTACATATTGCATGGTCGAAAAATTTTTACCCTTTGGGGGGTGTTTTGGGGATATGCCCAAAACGCCCCCCTGTTTGTGGGGTATTTTGGGAAAGGGTTAGACCTTCAGAAAATTGGTCCCGAAAGTGGGTATCAATTCTTGCTCTACCCCCAATGCCTTTCATATAAGCTCCACATTGACATGGTCGGTAAACATGCCCGATTTAGCGGTGTTTTGGGAATTGGGGTGGTCCTTTAAACACTAAGCCCTTAACATATATCAGCAACGTGCTCTATTCTTATATATCCATATAACATTTATTTGAACCCCATATTGTCATTGACCTCAAAATTAGATATCAAATTCGTTTTTATAACCTCCACCATAGGATGAAGGTATACTAATTTCGTCATTCTGTTTGTAACTCCTCGAAATATTCATCTCAGACCCCATAAAGTATATAAAGTCTTGATCGTCATGACATTTTATGTCGATCTAGCCATGTCCGTCCGTCGGTCCGTTTGCCTGTCGAAAGCACGCTAACTTTCGAAGGAGTAAAGCTAGCCGCTTGAAATTTTGCATAAATACTTCTTGTAGTTGTAGCTCGGTTGGGATCGCAAATGGACCATATCGGCCCATGTTTTGGTATAGCTGCCAACATAAACCGATCTTGGATCTTGACTTCTTAAGCCATTTCAGGGCGCAATTTTTATCCGATTTGGCTAAAATTTTGTAGTTTTGTGAGTTGTTTTTTATGATTTTCTACAGCTTTGTTAAGTATGGTTGAAATCGGTCCACAACCTGATATAGCTGCCATAAAAACCGATTTGGGGTCTTGACTTCTTGAGCCTCTAGATGGCGCAATTCTAATCCGACTTGGCTAAAATTTTCAACGACTTGTTTCGTTATGACTTTCAACAACTTTGCAAAGTATGGTTCAAATCGGTGCATAATCTGATATAGCTGCCATATATACAGATCTGGGATCTTTACTTCTTAAGCTTCTATAGGGCGCAATTATTATCCGATTTGGGTGACATTTTGTACAGCAGCTTCTCTTATGACTTTCAACATACGAGTCAAATATGGTCTGAATCGGTCTATAACCTAATACAACTCGCCTATAAAACGATATCCCTATTTTATTTTTGAGCCCCAAAAGACCGAAATCCTAATTCGATTTGGCAGAAATTTTACGCAATGACTTCTACTGTGGTCTCCAATATTCATTCCATTATGGTCCGAATCGGACTATAACTTGATATAGCTCCAATAGCAAAACACTTATTTTCTTTTATCTTGTTCCTTCCTTTGTTTGCCTAAAAAGAAACACCGGGAAAAGAACACGACAAATGCGATCCATGGCATGAAGATATATAAGATACGACCCGGCGGCACTTAGCACACTTTTACTTGTTTAATCTCATTTAAACTCCTTATTGAAAAAGTCGGCAAATATGTCCATTTTGGAGTACTGGCCCTGAAAAATATAAATATTTAGTACCACTCTCTGTAAGACCCAAATTGTATTGGTGCGCAAATACGTCGTACGTGGGACGTCCCCTAGATAGTTGGTCCCTAATGTTGATATCAGATACGTGGTCTACTCCGAAATACTTTTAATTTGAGCCCCATATTTCTATAGTCGGCAAACATGATCGGCTTGGCGGGTATTTTGGGGGATGGGCGGCCATTCAGTGAGTTGACCTTAAAAATATACATCGGATTTGTGTTCTACTCTAAAACCCCTCTTATTTGAGCCTCATATTGCAATAGTCAGCAAATATTTCCTATTTGGGTAGTGTGTGGGTGTGGGGTGGCCCCATAGACACTTTTCCCGAATATTGATGCCAGATTTGTGATTTACTCCCAAAGATCTTTCATTTGAGCCCCATATTGCTATGGTCGTAAATTTGTCCCCTTTGGGGGATGTTTTTGGGGAGAGGTGGCCCCCAAACACTTGGTCCCATATTTGGATATCAGATTCGTATTCTAGACTCAAACACGTTTCAGTTAAGCCCCGTATTCCCATGGTCAGTATATAAGACCTGTTTGGGCGTGTTTTGGGAAAGGGGTGGACCCCCAGAAACTTGGTACCACATTTGGATATTAGATTCGAATTCTACTAGCAAATACCTTTTATTTGAGTCCCATATTGCCATGGACGGTAAATATGTCCGATTTAGGGGTTTTTGGGGGTTGGGATGGTCCCCCTAACACTTGGTCCGACAATAAGATATCAGATACGTTTTCTTACCCTAAATACCTTTCATTTGAGTCCCATATTGTCGTGATTGGTCTAAATATATGTTTGGTAGTTTTTTGGGGGGGGCGACCCCCCTAGGTACAAACAATCAAACAAATCTACAAACAAGCACAAATTGATTTTTATATATAGAAGAAGATGTCTGATAATTTTTATTTACTTACTTATCGTCGCCCAGCCCAAATGGCTAAAGGTAGAATCACGAAATTACGCACAAATGTTGGTTTTGGACCATAAGCACGGAATAAGACGGGATTTGGTGATATTGATACTATAAATTGAGCTAGAGCTCTGAATTTTCGAACTTATATACACCAAGGCAATCTTAATTGGACGTCAAGAAGAGTTATTGAAAATTTGTACAGATACTAAAATAAGTACCAAAAATGTTGGAAATGGGTGAGCTTTGTACAGGGTGGATGGGTAGAGCTAGAATTTAGAAATTGGTTTGAAAGACATCTGATGAAAAGGAAAAATTGGAAAAATGCTACTAGTAACGGGAGAAAACGTAGTTTCTTTACAGATGGAGCAAGAGCTCTGAAATTTTGCATGTCGGTAGAAATAGGAAATATATGATGGGTGACTATATGATCTATTCAAAATTCGTACATTTTGGCAACAAATTTTTTAGCAAAATTGGTACCATTTGCTACTTTCTTTATAGATGGAGCTACAGGTCTGAAATTTGGCATTTAGATACAACGAGGAAAAATATCGTGGGTGACTAAATGATGTATTTAAAATTCGAATATTTTGGCTCCAAAAATGGTACCATTTGGTATTTTTTTATTGATGGAGCTACAGGTCTGAAATTTGGCATGTAGGAAAAATATGATGGGTGACAAAATGATCTATTCAACAAGTAAAAAGGCATTAAGTTCGGCCGGGCCGAACTTTGGATACCCACAACCTCTGGTATATATGTAAACCCCCTTTTGTTACAATCCGATGGAAATTGGATAATATGCAGCCAAATTCGGCACTGGCATTGAGTGGTCTTCTGTCACGGTTGAATTTTGTATTTAAAATTTCAACAAAATCGGATAATAAATAAAGCTTTTATGAGCTTCTGACCCTTAATCGGCATATCGGTCTACATGACAGCTATATCTAAATACAGTCCTATTTTTACAATATTTGGGTCGGATGGGGGGTGGCCTAAAACTAATCACTGTTTCAGATTTCAGTGAAATTGGATGAAAAATAATGCTTTTATGGACTTTAGACCCTTTATCGGGAGATTGGTCTATATGGCAGCTATATCCAAATATAGTCCGATCCAAACTATATTTAGGGCGGATGTTGGGAGACCTAAAACTATCAACTGTATCAAATTTCATCAAAATCGGATAATATATAGGGCTTTTATGGACTTCAAACCCTTTATCGGGAGATCAGTCTATATGACCGCTATATCTAAATATAGCCCGATCTGAATCATATTTGGGTCTAAAACTACTCACTGTTTTAAATTTCAGTGAAATTGGATAGAAAATAATGGTTTTATTTGCTTTAGACCCTTCATCGGGAGATCGGCAGCTGTATCTAAATATAGCCCAATCCAAACCATATTTGGTGCGGATGTTGGAAGACGTAAAACTATCAACTGTTTCAAATTTCTGCAAAATCGGATGATATATCGTGCTTTTATGGACTTTATCGGGAGATCGGTCTATATGACAGCTATATCAAAATATAGTCCAATCTGATCCATATTTGGGTCAGACGTTGGTAGGCTTTAAACTACTCACTGTTTTAAACTTCAGTGAAATTGGATAAAAAATAATGGTTTTATTTTTTAAAACTTCTCACTGTTTCAAATTTCAACAAAATCGGTTAAAAAATAAAGCTTTTATAGGCTTCAGACCCTTTATCGTGAGATCGGTCTATATGACAGCTACATCTAATTATAACCCGATCTGAACTATATTTGGGTCAGATGCTTGTAGGCCTAAAATTACTCACTGTTTTAAATTTCAGCAAAATCGGATAAAAAATAAAGCTTTTATGGGCTTCAGACCCTTTATCGGCAGATCGGTCTATATGGCAGCTATATCTTAATATAGTCCGATCGGAACCATACTTGGGCCAGATATTAGGAGGCTTAAAATAACACACTGTTTCAAATTTCAGCGAAATTGGGCAATAATTACAGCTTTTATGGGCTTCAGACCCTTTATCGGCAGATCGGTCTATATGGCAGCTATATCTAAATATAGTCCGATCTGAACCATACTTGGGCCAGATATTAGGAGGCTTAAAGTAACTAACTGTTTAAAATTTCAGCGAAATCGGGCAATAAATTATGGGCTTCAGACCCTTTACCGTGAGATCGGTCTATATGGCAGCTATATCTAAATAAAGTCCGATCTGAACCATATTTAGGTTCGAAGTTGGGAGTTCTGAAACTACTCATTGTTTCAAATTTTAGCGAATCGGTTAAAAAATAAAGCTTTTATTGGCTTCAGACCCTTTATCAGGAGATCGGTCCATATAGCAGCTATATCTAAATATAGTCAGATCTGAACAACATTTGGGTCCTATGTTAAAAGACCCAAAAATACTCACTATTTTAAATTTCAGCAAAATCGGTTAAAAAATAAATCTTTTATGGGCTTCAGACCCTTTATCGGGAGATCGGTCTATATGGTAGCTATATCAAAATATTGTCCGATCTGAACCATACTCGGGTCAGATGTTGTGAACTTAAAATAACGAACTGTTTCAGCGAAATTGGGCAATAAATACAGCTTTTATGGGCTTCAGACCCTTTATCGGCAGATCGGTCTATATAGCAGCTATATCTAAATATAGTCCGATCTGAACCATACTTGGGCCAGATATTAGGAGGCTTAAAGTAACCAACTGTTTAAAATTTCAGCGAATTCGGGCAATAAATAAAGCTTTTATGGACTTCAAACCCATTACGGTGAGATCGGTATATATGGCAGCTATATCTAAATAAAGTCCGATCTGAACCATATTTAGGTTCGAAGTTGGGAGGTCTGAAACTACTCATTGTTTCAAATTTTAGCGAATCGGTTAAAAAATAAAGCTTTTATTGGCTTCAGACCCTTTATCAGGAGATCGGTCTATATGGCAGCTATATCTAAATATAGTCCGATCTGGACATATTTATGATCAGATGTCGGGAGGCCTAAAGCTTCTCACTGTTCAAAATTTCAGCAAAATCGGATGAACAATTACGTTTTTATGGGCATTAGACCCTTTATCGGAAAATCGGTCTATATAGCAGCTATATCCAAACATGGTCGGATTTGGCCCGTCCAAGAACTTAACCAGCGTGAATCAAAAAGACGTATCTGTGCCAAATTTCAGCTCAATATCTCAATTTTTGAAGTAGTAGGATAGCCGGACAGACGGACAAACACACGGACATCGTTAAATCGTCTTAGAATTTTACGACGATCCGAAACATATATACTTTGTAGGGTCGGAAATTGATATTTCGGTGTGTTGCAAACGGAATGACTAAATGAATATATCCCTATCCTCCGGTGCGTGGTATAAAAATCATAAATTGTTGGTGCCATTTGGTACTTTCGTTATAGATGTAGCTACAGGTCTGAAATTTGGCATGTAGATACAACCAGGAAAAATATGAAGGGTGACAAAATCTTATCTTATATAACAAGTAAAAGCGTGCTAAGTTCGGCCGGGCCGAATCTTATATACCCTCCACCATGGATCGCATTTGTCGAGTTCTTTTCCCGGCATCTCTTCTTAGGCAAAAAAAAGGATATATAAAAAGATTTGCTCTGCTATTAGAGCGATATCAAGATATGGTCCAGTTTGGACCACAATTAAATTATATGTTGGAGACCTGTGTAAAATGTCAGCCAATTCGAATAAGAATTGCGCCCTTTGTGGGCTCAAGAAGTAAAATAGAGCGATCGATTTATATGGGATCTGTATCGGCCTATAGACCGATTCAGACCATAATAAACACGTATGTTAATGGTCATGAGAGAATCCGTCGTACAAAATTTCAGGCAAATCGGATAATAATTGCGACCTCTACAGGCTCAAGAAATCAAGATCCCAGATCGGTTTATATGGCAGCTATATCAGGTTATGAACCAACTTGTACTTTATTTGACAAAGTTGTTGAAAGTAACAATAAAAAACGTCTTGCGAAATTTCAGCCAAATCGGATAGAAATTGAGCCCTCTAGAAGCTCAAGAAGTCAAGTCCCCAGATCTGTTTATATGACAGCTATATCAGGTTATGAACCGATTTGAAACATATTTGGCACAGTTGTTGGATATCATAAAAAATACTACGTGCCAAAATTCATTCAAATTGGATAAGAATTGCGCCCTCTAGAGGCTCAAGAAGTCAAGACCCAAGATCGGTTTATATGACAGCTATATAAGGTTATAGACCGATTTGAACCATACTTCGCACAATTGTTGGATATCGCAACAAAACACGTCGTGCAAAATTTCTTTCCAATCGGATAAGAATTGCGAACTCTAGAGGCTCAAGAAGTCAAGACCCCAGATCGGTTTATATGGCAGCTATATCAGGTTATGAACCGATTTAAACCATACTTGGCACAGTTTTTGGATATAATAACAAAACACGTCGTGCAAAATTTCATTCTAATCGGATAAGAATTGCGCCCTCTAGAGGCTGAAGAAGTCAAGACCCAAGATCGGTTTATATGGCAGCTATATTAGGTTATCGACCGATTTAAACCATACTTGGCACAGTTGTTGGATATAATAACAAAACACATCGTGCAAAATTTCATTTCAATCGGATAAGAATTGCGCACTCTAAAAGCTCCAGAAGTCAAGACCCAAGATCGGTTTATATGGCAGCTATATCAAAACATGGACCGACATGGCCCATTTGCAATACCAACCGACCTACACTAATAAGAAGTATTTGTGCAAAATTTCAAGCGGCTAGCTTTGCTCCTTCGGAAGTTAGCGTGCTTTCGACAGACAGACGGACGGACGGACGGACAGACGGACGGACATGGCTAGATCGACATAAAATTTCACGACGATCAAGAATATATATACCAGACGAATATTTCGAGTAGTAACAATCAGAATGACGAAATTAGTATACCCCCCATCTTATGGTGGAGGGTGTAAAAATCAATTTGTGTTTGACTGTTTGTTTGTTTGTTTGTTTTTAGAGTAGAACACGAATCCGATATATTTATATTTTCAGGGCCAACTCACTCAGTGGGCGCCCATCCCCCAAAACACCTTCCAAGTCAGTCATGTTTGCCGACTATGGAAATATGGGTTTCAAATTAAGGGTACTTGGGAGTAGACCACGTATCTGATATCAACATTAGGAGCCAACTGTCTAGCGGACGTCCCACCACCATAACAACCCCCAAATAGGACGTATTTGCGCACCAATACAAATTGGGTCTTACAGAGAGTGGTACTAAATATTCATAGTTTTTAGGGCCAATACCCCAAACTGGACAAATTTGCTGACTTTGCAAAAACGAGTTTAAATGAGATTAGAAAACGAATTTGATATCCAATTTTGACGCCAATGACAATATTTGGTTCAAATAAATGTTTTATAGATATATGAGAATAGAGCACGTTGCTGATATATTTTCCGGGCTAAGTGTTTGAAGGACAACCCCAATCCTCAAAACACCCCTAAATCGAGCATGTTTACCGACTATGTCAATGTGGAGCTTATATGAAAGGCATTGGGGATAGAGCAAGTGTTGATACCCACTTTCGGGACCAATTTTCTGAGGGTTTACCCATTTCCCAAAATACCCCACAAACATTAATTTTTTACTGACCATCGGAATATGGGGCTCAAACAAAGGTATTTGGGAGTAGAATACGAAATTGGTATCCAAATTTAGGAACATGTATGTAGGGCATCACCCCTTCCCCAAAACACCCCCCTAAGGTTAAAAATTTTTCGACCATGCCAATATATGGCTTAATAGAAAGTTATTAGAATTTGATAACCATTTTTTGGGCCATGTGTTTGGGGGACGCCTCATCCTGTAAACTCCCTTTAAACCTATGGCAATATGGGTTTAAATAAATGGTATTTGAGAGAAGAGCACGATGCTCACTCACCCCCGAAAACACCCCGAAATCAGACATGATAAGATGAAATAAAATATTTTAAATATATTGGGTTGCCCAAAAGGTAATTGCGGATTTTTTAAAAGAAAGTAAATGCATTTTTAATAAAACTTAGAATGAACTTTAATCAAATATATAATTGCCATTTTGTTCGATAAACTTTTGCCATCTTCCTGGCAAATTTAGTATTCCACGCTCATAGAACTTCTGGCCTTTATCTGTAAAAAACTAAACCAAGTGCGATTTTATACCCTCATCATTACCGAAAGTTTTACCATTTAAGGAGTTCTGCAATGATCGAAATAAATGGTAGTCTGATGGTGCAAGGTCAGGGCTATATGGTGGATGCATCAAAAGTTCCCAGCCAAGCTCACTCAGTTTTTGGCGAGTGACCAAAGATGTGTGCGGTCTAGCGTTGTCCTGGTGGAATATGACACCTTTACGATTGACCAATTCTGGTCGCTTCTCCTTGATGTCTGTATTCAATTTTTCCAATTGTTGACAGTAAACATCCGAATTAATCGTTCGGTTCCTTGGAAGCTGCTCAAAATATACCACAGCCTTCCAATCCCACCAAACAGACAGCATAACCTTCTTTTGGTGGATATCAGCCTTTGAAGTGGTTTGAGCTGGTTCACCATGCTTGGACCATGATCGTTTTCGACTAACGTTGTTGTAAACAATCCATTTTCATCTCCAGTTATGATTCGTTTTAAAAACTGATCGAATTCATTGCGTTTAAGGTGCTTATCACAAGCGTTGATTCGGATTGTTAAATGAATTTCTTTCAATACATGTGGTACCCAAATATCAAGCTTTTTCACCAGTCCAAGACTTTTTATGTGATAATGAACGGTTCAGTTTGGTTTATTTAACTTCTTTCCTATCTCACGCTCAGTTACATGACGATCCAATTCGATTAATGCTTTAATTTGGTCATCATCAACTTCATTTGGCCGACCTGAACGTGGCTCATCTTTATGTAAAAATATCCACAACGGAATTTGCGAAACCAATTTTGACACTGTCTTCCTTTCAAGGTTTTATCACCATCTTTTTAGCAACCTGCTCCGCGTTTTTTCCTTTACGGAAATAATAAAGTAAAATATGACGAAAATGCTCCTTTGTGGGCTCCATATTAAAATTGACGCCAAACAAACAAATGTAAACAAAATTTCGCGCACTTTTTTCTAAAGCAAGCTAAAAGTAACAGCTGATAACTGACAGAAGAAAGAATGCAATTACAGAGTCACAAGCCGTTGAAAAAATTTGTCAACGCCGACTATATGAAAAATCCGCAATTACTTTTTGAGCTACCCAATAATAAAATATTTTGAGGGTGAAATAAAATATTTTAAGAATGGAGTACACCTTATATCCAAACTTAAATTCGTAGACCAATAAATATTATATGGGATTTAGATAAAGGCACTTTTATTGTTAAATTGTTAGTCAAGCGATATACTATTTTCGTAGCATGGTATTTCACTAACTTACTTTGCTTTAATTGGCTATGACAGAATATTTGTTCCACTAGCCGAACGTAGAATAGCGTTCCAAGCGCCTCGATCTTCTGCGCTCATTCTAAAATCTCTGAAACCATGTTTCGAGGTATGTCCCACAAATTGATCTTTCCATCGGGCTTTGGTCTTCCCGGTTTGCGTGTACCACCGTGTTTGCCTTCAAAAGACTTCTTTGCTGGAGCTTCTTCATCCATTCTGACAACATGACCTTGCCAACGCAGCCGTTGTATTTTGATGCGAGTAACTATGCTATCGTTGTCGTACAGCACATACAGCTCGTGGTTCATACGTCGCCTATATTCTCCGTTAACGCAAACTGGTCCATATATTTTTCGAAGAATCTTTCTCTCAAATACTCCAAGCACTGCCTCATCTGCTTTCACAAGTATCCATGCTTCAGAACCATATAACACCACGGGTAGTATCATTGTCTTGTATAGTGTAATCTTCGTCTGTCGAGAGG
Organism: Stomoxys calcitrans; assembly: GCF_963082655.1. Classification (NCBI taxonomy): domain Eukaryota; kingdom Metazoa; phylum Arthropoda; class Insecta; order Diptera; family Muscidae; genus Stomoxys; species Stomoxys calcitrans. The sequence continues at coordinate 92,542,016 of NC_081552.1, read as the reverse complement.
TGGCCTTGTTTTTAAACTGCTTGCTTAGTCCAATGTAGCATCTGTTTGCCAGTATTATTCTTCGCTTAATCTCAAAACTGGTGTCATTCGTTTCGGTTGCGGCGGTGCCGAGGTAGATAAAGTTACTGTCTCACAGTTGTGGTTCCCAACTATCTCCATTTTCTTTATCGGCTCGGTTGTGCAAGGCTTTTTGGGAGTTAAAACCATCCATTTCGTCTCATCTCCATTTACTGCTAGACCCATTTTAACTGACTCTCTTTCGATTCTTTCAAAGGCTGCAGTTACTACTTCCGGTGACCGACATGATATCGATGTCGTCGGCATAGGCGAGTAGCATGTGTTCTCATGTGATAAGTGTGCCATATCTATTAAAATCTGCATCTCGTATAATATTCTCCAGCAGGATGTTAAAGAGATCACACGATAGGCTCTCTCCTTGTTTGAAACCTCGTTAGGTATTAAATGGTTCGGAGAGATTCTTTCCTATTCTTACTGAGGAACGCGTATCAGCAAGTGTCATCCTGCAGTGTCTTATTAATTTTGCAGGGATACCAAACTCAGACATGGCTTGAAATACCTTTGAACGTAAAGGAGTATCGAAGGCGGCTTTGTAGTTAACAAAGAGATGGTAGGTGTTGATTTCTCGGGTTTTTTCCAGGATTTGGAGCAGTGTGAATATCTGGTCCAGAGTGGATTTACCAGGTCTAAAGCCGCATTGATATGGCCCAATTATCTCATTGACTTTAGGTTTTAATCTTTTACACAGTACGCTCGAGAGTATCTTGAATGCGATGAGGAGAAGACTTATTCCTCTGTAGTTGGCACATTCCGTCTTGTCTCCTTTCTTGTGTATGGGACATAGTATGCTGAGGTTCCAATCATCGGGTGTACGTTCTTCTAGCCAGATTGCGCAGATAAGCTGATGCATACGCCTTATCAGCGTGTCGCCTCCGGTCTTAAACAGTTCAGCAGGTAACCCGTCGGCTCCTGCTGCCTTGTTGTTCTTTAGTCGGGTCACTGCTACTTGGACCTCATTCTGACTAGGAGGTAAACATTCTATACCATCATCAGGGATTGGTTCTGCGGTATCCTCTTTGCCGCCAACATCGGACACTAGCAGTTGGGTAAAATGTTCTTTCCATATCCTCAGCATGTTATCTGTGTCAGTTACCAGATTTCCTTCTTTGTCTTTGCAGGAGGATGTGCCTGGACCAACGTCATCGGTTTGTTGTTTAATTTTCTGGTAGAATTTCCGGACTTCATTCTGACTCTTGTATAGCTAAATTCGCTCACACTCACGTCTTTCCATTTCCTTTTTCTTTCCGCGGAATAAACGTTTCTCCTCTCCCTCTTTTTTTCCCGATACCTCTCCTACATCTGGCGCATTGCTACTGATTGCAGGGTTGCTTTCTATGCAGCATTCTTGACTTCAGTAGCATCTCGACACTCTAGGGCGTACCATGGGATTTTTGGAGGAGGCTTCCGATACCCAAGTACGGATTTCGCGGCATTTTCCATGGAGTGGGCAATAGTTTGTCACTGCGCCATTATATCATCGGAACCAGGAGTGCTTTCATCAAGCAGTTGGGTCAGTCGAGTGGAGTATGCCGCTGTCATTTGTTGTGTTAGCAGCTTTTCAACGTCCAGCTTCCGTGCAGTGTCAGATCGTACTTTCCTCGCCATTTTCAAACGGGTGCGAACCTTTGCTGCAACGAGGTAATGATCCGAATCTATATTCGCTCCACGGATCGATCGTATATCTAACACGCTGGATGAATGTCTTCCATCTATTACAACGTGGTCAATTTGGTTTCTCGTGTTTTGATCGGGTGACAGCCATGTGGCTTTGTGAATATTTTTATGTTGAAATCTGGTGCTACTAACTACCATGCTTTTTGCAGCGGCGAAATCTATCAGCCTCAACCCATTACTAGACGTTATCTCGTGTAGGCTAAAATTTCCGACTGTTGGATAAAAAATGTCATCCTTCCCTATCTTCGCATTAAAATCTCCCAGAACGATTTAAATATCATGGGCGGGGCAACGGTCATATTCTCTCTCTAGGCGCTCGTAGAAAACATCCTTGGCATGCTCGTCTTTGTTTTCCGTCGGGGCAAGGACACAAATAATAAATGAAGAATTTGGCATTTATGCGGATTGTGGCTAGCCTCTCATCCACCGGAGTAAAGCTGGAGACAAGGTGTTTCAGTATTTCACTAAAAGCTTTTTAGTTATCGAAAATAAATATTCAAAGGAAAATTCTGCTTTATATAGAGTAAAAGAAGACGCAGCGTAGCGGGTCCGGTCCAGCTAGTTTGTCTTTAAAATGTAAATTTTAGGACGGCCATAACATATAAAGGGTGATTTTTTGGCTATTATCCTTTTGGGAACACTGGTTTAAACAGCTCACGCATGTTTCGTTCATTGTTTTAATGTCACACATCTTCAGTTTGTTCTATAATTTGATCAAACGTCTTACAAACGAAGAACACTTGCAAATAATTGCATTTTATTATCAAAATGGGTGCTCTGATAAGAAAGTTCATGGCGCGCTTCTTCCATTGAGCGACGAAACTAATTTTTGGCTCAAGTGAAGACCAGCCAGAAGCACTGCAGAGCTACCAACGCATCCAGAAAAAGTCACGGTTTAGTGTGGTTTATGGGCTGGTAGCATTATTCGACCACACTTCTTCAAACGTGATGCGAATCGTAACGTAACTGTGAAAGGTGAGCCATACCGCGAGATGATATCCAACGTTTTTTGCCCAAAATGCAAGAGCTTGACTTCCATGATATGTGGTTTCAACAAGATGGTGCCATATGCCATGCAGCACGCGTAACAATGGCGAGTCCGGTGAACATTTTATTTCACGTTCGGTACCGGTCAATTGACCGCCTAGATCGTGCGATTTAAAGTCTTTAGACTATTTTTTGTATGGGGCTATGTTAAAGTTCATGTCTATACAGCCAAGCCCGCTTCAAGTAACACATTGGAAGACAACATAAAATGCTTCAATGTTGTCTTCCTTCTTGTGATTCCGGCCGAAATGTTGGACAGAGTATGCTAAAATTGGACTAAGCGGATGGACCAGTTGAGGAGCAATCACGGTCAATATTTACATGAAAAAATCTTCCAACATTATATTGTACGGACCGTTCTGCCGATTCAAATATACATTTCGTGCATTGTTCTGAATTTTATGAGTTACTAGCTGGACCGGGCCCGCTCCGCTGCACCTTCTTTTACTTTATATGGAGCAAAACTTTCATTTGAATATTTATCTTCGACAATTAATGAGCTTTTAGTGAAGTACCATGCTACGAAAATAGTATATCGCTTGACTAACAGTTTAACAATATAAGTGCCTTTATCTAAATCCCAAATAATCTTACTTGTTCTACGAATTTAAGTTTGGATGTAAGGTGTACTCCATTCTTAAAATACTTTATTTCAGCCCGATATTCTCATTATGTCTGATTAAGGGGTGTTTTCAGGGTGAGGTGGTCCCCCAGACACTTGGCCCTGAAAAAATATCAACATCGTTCTCTTCTCTCAAATATCATTTATTTAAACCCCATATTGCCATTGGTTTTGAGTGGAGTTTACAGGATGAGGCGTCCCCCAAACACATGACCCAAAATTGGTTATCACATTCGTTTTCTAATCTCAAATAACTTTAATTTGATCCACATATTGCCATGGTCGAAAAATTTTCAGTCTTTGGGGGGTGTTTTGGGCAAGGGGTGATGCCCTAAATACATGGTGCTATATTTGGATATCAAATTTGAGTTCTACTCCCACATACCTTAATTAGAGCCGCGCCAGAAACCGCCAGAAAATTTGTCCCGAAAATGGGTATCAATTCTTGCTCTGCCCCCAATACCTTTCATTTATGCTCCACATTGTCATGGTCGGTAAATATGCCCAATTTAGGGGTGTTTTGGGGATTGGGGTGTTCCCTCAAATTCTAAGCCCTGAAAATACATCAGCAACGTGCTCTATTCTCATATATCTTTATATCATTTATTTGAACCCCATATTGCCATTGCATTCAAAATTGGATATCAAATTCGTTTTCTAATCTCATTTAAACTCCCCCAAACACTTGGTCCCATATTTGGATATCAGATCCGTATTCTGCATTCAAATACCTTTTATTTAAGCCCCATATTCCCATGGTCAGAAAATAAGTCCTGTGTGGGGGTGTTTTGGGAAAGGGGTGGGTGGGGCAGACCCCTGGTACCCCATCCGAAATTTGAATACCAAATTTTTATTTTTAGGGTACTATATGGGAACAAAAAAAATTTCGCTTAAATCGCACAACCTATCTCCGAGATCTGGCGTTTCTGAAAATTTGGGTAAGGCGGAGGGTCGGCCCCCGCTTCAAATAACAAAAAATGTAGTACCCTTTTTTCACCACGGGGTCATTATACACCATCTGTGAAAATTTCAAGAAAATCGGTTCAGCCGTTTCTGAGTCTATAAGGAACACACAAACATACAAACAAACAAACCTACAAACAAACACAAATTGATTTTTATGTATAAGATTTGTCCTCTAATAATCCTCTAATAATTTATAAACCGTTAAAAATAAACTGAAAATTTATGCATGTTTTTGTAGAGTTTTTGGAAATCTACCTTTAAAAAGTATCAAGCCGATCGGTCCATAATGACTGTTTGGCAAGCAATACAAAATTTAAGATGTTCGAAGTGGCCCACTTTCAAGCCCCATGAGTCAGCCTTTGGACTCACTAGGGTCCCCAAATGCACACTTATTGGAAAACACCTCAACATTGTCCGTGTAAAGTTTCGTGTACATATCTCTATCCGTTCAAAATTTCCAGAATTATTTCAAAGATTTTTCGATTTGGCGACACTGTGCGAGAAAATCAAAAAAAGAAAAACTAGTAAAAATAGTCACACAGCCGGGTGGAAATATTTGTTTGAAATTTGAAATGGTTGGAGCTGAGGTGTTAACGAGATCGTATGAAATTGCAGAAATAAAAGTCGAATACCTCCGAAACCAGTGAAGATATTGTACACCGAGGTGATCAACTATAGGGGCCTGCGCCCGGACAACCTAGGTCCTTTCTACACGATCTCGTGAACATCGCAGCTCAAACTATTTCAAAGAGATTTTTCTACCCATTCTCACATGGCATATTTTTTAATACTTTTTTCCGATTTTCTTCCACTGTGCAGCGGTTGGTTTGTGACCTGTGAGAACAGACAACCGGCTGATCGAAACTAACACGCTTGGAACAATAACAAGTAAAAGCATGCTAAGTTCGGCCGGGTCGAATCTTATATACCCTCCACCATGGATCGCATTTGTCGAGATCTTTTCCCGGCATCTCTTCTTAGGCAAAACAAGGATATAAGAAAAGATTTGCTATACTATTGGAGCGATATCAAGATATGGTCCGGTTTGGACCACAATTAAATTATATGTTAGAGAACTGTGTACAATGTCAGCCAATTCGAATAAGAATTGCACCCTTTGGGGGCTTAAGAAGTAAAATAGAGAGATTGATTTATATGGGAACTGTATCGGGCTATCGACCGATTCAAACCATAATAAACACGTATGTTGATGGTCATGAGAGGATCCGTCGTACAAAATTTAAGGCAAATTGGATAATAATTGCGACCTCTAGAGGTTCAAGAAGTCAAGATCACAGATCGGTTTATATGGCAGCTATATCAGGCTATAAACTGATTTGTACCCTATTTGACGCAGTTGTTGAAAGTAAGAATAAACTACATCTTGCAAAATTTCAGCCAAATCGGATAGAAATTGCGCCCTCTAGAGGCTCAAGAAGTCAAGTCCCCAGATCTGTTTATATGACAGCTATATCAGGTTATGGAACGATTTAAACCATACTTGGCACAGTTTTTGGATATCATAACAAAATGCTACGTGCAAAATTTCTCTCAATCGGATAAGAATTGCGCCCTCTAGAGGCTCAAGAAGTCAAGACCCAAGATCGGTTTATATGGCAGCTATATCAAAACATTAACCGATTTGAACCATACTTGGCACAGTTGTTGGATATCATAACAAAACACGTCGTGCAAAATTTCATCCCAATCGGATAAGAATTGCGCACTCTAGAGGCTTAAGAAATCAAGACCCAAGATTTATATGACAGCTATATCAAAACATGGACCGATATGGCCCATTTACCATCCCAACCGACCTACACTAATAAGAAGTATTTGTGCAAAATTTCAAGCGACTAGCTTTACTCCTTCGGATGTTAGCGTGCTTTCGACAGACAGACGGACGGACGGATGGACGGACGGACGGACAGACGGACAGACGGACGGACACACTGACGTACGGACATGGCTAGATCAGCTGACATAAGGCACTGTGCCAAATTTCAGTTAAATCGGATTATAAATGCGCCTTTTATGGAGCCAAGACTTTAAATCGAGATATCGGTCTATATGGCATTTATTGGGTTGCCCAAAAAGTAATTGCGGATTTTTTAAAAGAAAGTAAATGCATTTTTAATAAAACTTAGAATGAACTTTAATCAAATATACTTTTTATACCCTCCACCATAAGATGGGGGGTATACTAATGTCGTCATTCTGATTGTAACTACTCGAAATATTCGTCTGAGACCCCATAAAGTATATATATTCTTGATCGTCGTGAAATTTTGTGTTGATCTAGCCATGTCCGTCCGTCTGTCCGTCCGTCTGTCCGTCCGTCCGTCCGTCTGTCCGTCCGTCCGTCCGTCTGTCCGTCCGTCCGTCCGTCCGTCTGTCTGTCGAAAGCACGCTAACTTCCGAAGGAGTAAAGCTTGCCGCTTGAAATTTTGCACAAATACTTCTTATTAGTGTAGGTCAAGAATATATATACTTTATAGTGTCGGAAATGGATATTTGGATGTGTTACAAACGGAATGACAAAATGTATATAACCCTAACCTTCGGCGGTGGGTATAAAAAACAATGAGTTATCAAGAAAACACACCAAAGAATAAGTTATCCGAATGTATAATAAACCACGTAAAATAATTGGAAACAATAAACCTAGCGCGGAGAGTATATCAGCTCGATATCTATGCCCATAATTTTCTTCATCAATTCAAATTCGGCCTATATAGCAGCTATCGGACTATATAGGCCAGATCGGACCATATTTGGTGGAGGGGTCTTTCAACGCGCTGTGCCAAATTTTATGGAAATCGGATGAAAATTGCTCCTTTTATAGGTTCAATACACTATACCGGGAGATCGGTCAATATGGCAGCTATATCCAAATATGGTCCGATCTGAATTACATTTGACAGGAATGGTTAGGGGTCAACTAGAACTCACTGTGCCAAATTTCATCGAATTCAGTTTATGACCTTAATACCCTATATCGGGAGATCAGCGGTCAGTCTATGCAATGCAAATTTGCCCAAGAACATTCCATTAAGGAACAGAGGCAAACTTCTCACATATCAATGAGTGCAGTCCGATTCAAGTTTAAGCTCAATCATAAGGGACCTCGCCGCAGTGCGACACCTCTCTTGAGGAGAAGTTTTAACATGGGATAGTACCTCACGAATGTCGCCAGCATTAGGAGGGCATAACCACAGCTGAAAATTTTATGATGGTCTCAGCAGGATTTGAAACCAGGCGTTCAGCGTCAAAGGCGGACATGCTAACTCGGCGCTACGGTGTGCAGCTATATAACACATATAGTCCGATCTGGACCACACTTCACAGAAATAAGTAGGGGTCTACCAGAACTCACAGTGCCAACATTTCAAGAAATCGGATGAAATATGACTAATTTAATGCCCCAAGACTTTAAATCTGGAGATTGGTCTATATAGAGGCTATTTTTTGGGTATAAATGGGTAATTACCCGGGTATTTACCCAATTTACAGGTTAAATACCTTTTGGGTATTTACCCATCGCCCATCTCTAGTCCCATATGTTTTAGGGTAAAAAATCAAAATCTTTTTGCATGTTTCTGTTCTATAGTCTAAGAATCTAAATGAAAGGGTTGCAGGAGTAGAGCACGATTGTAACATTCAAACATTTAACAGTCCGTGTTATACCTAAGTTGACTTGTAGCCCAATAATGAGAATATGATATTCAAATGAAGGGTATATGGCAAAAGCGTAAAAACTTGTTCCGTCCACATGTAAAAACAACAAACTGTATGGTAAGCACCTGAAATCTATATATGTATATAAAAATGAATTTGTGTTTGTTTGCTTGTTTGTATGTGTGTTTGTTTGTTTGATTGTTTGTTTGTGGGTTTGTAAACTTGTTTGTTCCGTATAGACTAAAAACGGCTAAACCGATTTCTTTGAAATTTTCACAGATTGTGGGGAGTGGTCCGGAAGGAGATATAGGAAGTGGGGCGGACCCTCCCCCTCACCCCAAAAGTACCAGCCAAAAATAAAAGTGGACCGATTGGTACAATATTGGACTAAAATGAAAGGTATTCAAGAGTGGAGAACAAATTTCATATTAATTCCATATTGGGTCCAAGTAATTGGGGGGCCGCCCGGAACCCAAAAAAACCCCCAAAATAGGTTTATTGGACGATAATGGGAATCGAATGAAAGGTATTCGGGAGTAGATTACGAATATGGTCTGGAAGGAGCAATAGGCTATATAAGTTTTTGATATCGCAAGGGGGCGGACCCTCCTATTTACCCCAAAAGTACCACCCAAAACTAAAAGTGGACCGATTGGTACAATATGAGACTTAAATGAGAGGTATTGAAGAGTAGAGTACGATTTCCATATTAAAAGTTGAGTCCAAGTAAAGGGGGCGTTCCTTCAAAGGAACGTTCCTTCAAACGCCGTTATTACATCCATCTGGTCTATGTCAAGATTATGTTGCACTGCCAAACTTAAAAGGAGACGTATTGAGGAATATCTCACCACTGGAGAGAAGTTTTCCTCATAATCTATCCCATACTTTTGAGAATACCCCTTCACGACAAATCTAGCTTTATATCTCTCAATTTCACCATTCGAATTGCGTTTTATTTTGAAACACCATTTATTATCAATTGGTTTTTGTCCTTTTGGCAAGTCAGTTATTTCCCAAGTTCTATTCTGTAACAAGGCTTGTATTTCGTCACCCATTGCTTTTTTTCCATTCTTGTTATTAATTCCTTCTGGTGCTTGTTGTACAGTCTTGGGTTCCTCATCTTCATTTGATGTATGACATGCATATCCATATCTACTTACCGGCTTTGAAGTTCTTGTAGATTTTCGTACATTTTTCGACGGTGCCATTCCAACTTCTGATGATATCGGATTTTCATTCTCAGATTCATTTGCAGGCCCATGATTTAATGAGCCATTCGCTTCGTCCGAGTAGTATTCAGATTCTGAATTATCTTGCTCATTTTTATGTTCTGCTGTTTGATCATTTGAGTCTTGCAAGGTATCGTTTAAATCATCATCATCAGATATTTCCCCCACTGAATCACATCGGCGAAAACTATAAAATGGATCGCCATTTTTAGGCACATCTGCACAGAATTGATTCTCCAAAAATTTAACGTCTCTGCTCAATACGATGTTATTTTTCTCAGGATCATAAAAACGGTAAGTTTTCTTATGATCACCGTAACCAACAAATATAGCTTCATTCCCCTTTTAAATCCAGTTTCTTCCTTTTTTGTTTAGGGATATGTATCAAGGCTTTGCATCCAAATACTCTCAGATACTTTAAACAAGGTTTTTTCCAGACCAAACCTCTTCCGGCGAAACATCGTTGAGTAATATTTTTCTTGAGAAGTCGTCGATAAATGTAAGAATATATTGCGAACCACCAATTGAATATGTCTCCATTGGACCACAGAGATCAGTATGTATTAAATCTAGTGTACCACCAACTCTTGTTCCCGTGTCGTTAAAAGGATTTCTTGATATCTTACCTTTCAAGCAAGAGATGCAATTATCATTGCTTAGTTCACAGTTTACACCTAGAACAGCTCCTGAAGCCATTTTTCTCAAAGTTTCATTATTTACATGTCCGATACGCTTAGCGACAAATTGCTTTCTGCAACTTTTCTTTGAGATATCATAGATTTGTTACTTGATGTATTCATACGAAACATTCCATCTACCAAATCTCAAGTAACAATGGTTTTGCCACTATCATTGATAACTTTGCAGCCTTTTCCGTTAAATATAACTTTGTATCCGTTTTCAACAATTTTTGAAACTGACAGTAGGTTAATGCACAAATCAGGAATATGAAGAACATCTTTGAACGAAACAATTTCCCTGGAGTTTCCCACTATTGAAACCATGTCAACATTTCCAATTCCATCAACACTCATTGTGGTGTTATTTGCAATTATTACTTCTGTTTTCTTTTCTTCATATTGACTACTAAACAATTCCGAACTTGAACACATGTTGGCAGTTGCACCCGAATCAAAAAACCAGTCATTGTTATTTAGATTACGTACCGAAAAAGCTCCCATCGCAGAATTTCCACTCTCGTTTTTATACCCTCCACCGTAGGATGGGGGGTATACTAATTTCGTCATTCTGTTTGAAAATACTCGAAATATTCGTCTGAGACCCCATAAAGTATATATATTCTAGATCGTCGCGACATTTTATGTCGATCTTGCCATGTCCGTCCGTCTGTCCGTCCGTCCGTCTGTCTGTCGAAAGCACGCTAACTTTCGAAGGAGTAAAGCTAGCCGCTTGAAATTTTGCACAAATACTTCTTATCAGTGTAGGTCGGTTGGTATTGTAAATGGGCCATATCGGTCCATGTTTTGATATAGCTGCCATATAAACCGATCTTGGGTCTTGACTTCTTGGATCTCTAGAGTGCGCAACTCTTATCCGATTGGGATGAAATTTTGCACGACGTGTTTTGTTATGATATCCAACGACTGTGCCAAGTATGGTTCAAATCGGTCAATATCCTGATATAGCTTTCATATAAACCGATCTTGGGTCTTGACTTCTTGAGCTTCTAGAGGGCGCAATTCCTATCCGATTTGGCAGAAATTTTACAAGACGTATTTTATTCTTACTTTCAACAACTGTGTCAAATAAGGTTCAAATCGGTTCATAACCTGATATAGCTGCCATATAAACCGATCTGGCATTTTGACTTCTTGAGCCTCTAGTCCGTCCGTCCGTCTACATTTTTTGACATCTGAAAAGGGGGCGGACCTTCCCCTTACTCTAATTTTCATAGCCGCCAGATCTCGGAACTGGGTGGTGCGATTTAAACGAAATTTTGTGCGTTCTCTTATAGTAACCTAAAAACAAAAATTATTCGACCATGTCAGTAGGTGGCTCAAATGAAATGTATTTGAGATTAGAAAACAACTTTATTAACCAATTTTGGGGCCATGTGTTTGGGGGACGCCTCATCCTGTAAACTCCCCATAAACCAATGGCAATATGGGGTTTAAGTGAATGTTATTTGAGAGAAGAGGCGTCATGAGAACATCGGGCTGAAATGAAATATTGGTTGCCCAAAAAAACTGAAAAAAACCGAACCAAGTGCGATTTTATAGCCTCATCATTGCCGAAAGTTTTACCATTTAAGGAGTTCTGCGAAATAAAAGATAGTCTGATGGTGCAAGGTCAGGGCTATATGGTGGATGCATCAAAAGTTCCCAGCCAAGATCACTCAGTTTTTGGCGAGTGACCAAAGATGTGTGCGGTCTAGCGTTGTCCTGGTGGAATATGACACCTTTACGATTGACCAATTCTGGTCGCTTCTCCTTGATGGCTGTATTCAATTTGTCCAATTGTTGACAGTAAACATCCGAATTAATCGTTTGGTCCCTTGGAAGCAGCTCAAAATATACCACACCCTTCCAATCCCACCAAACAGGCAGCATAACCTTCTTTTGGTGGATATCAGCCTTTGAAGTGGTTTGAGCTGGTTCACCATGCTTGGACCATGATCGTTTTCGACTAACGTTGTAGTAAACAATCCATTTTTCATCTCCAGTTATGATTCGTTTTAAAAACGGATCGAATTCATTGCGTTTAAGGTGCATATCACAAGCGTTGATTCGGTTTGTTAAATGAATTTCTTTCAAAAGCAAGCTAAAGCAAGCTAAAAGTAACAGCAGATAACTGACAGAAGAAAGAATGCAATTACAGAGTCACAAGCCGTTGAAAAAATTCGTCAACGCCGACTATATTACCACTATATTACCGACAATTACTTTTTGAGCAACCCAATATTTTAAGAATGAGGTGCACCTTACATCCAAGCTTAAATTCGTAGCCCAATAAAGATCAGATTGTTAAACTGTTAGTCAAGCGATATACTGTTTTGGTATTTGGTAGCATGGTAAAACCTCTTAAATTGTCAAAAATAAATATTCAAAGGAAAATTTTGCTCCATATAAAGTAAAAGAGCCGCAGCGGAGCGGGCCCGGTTCAGCTAGTAAGATATATTTGTGCAAAATTTCAAGCGTCTAGCGTTACTTCTTCGCATGTTATCGTGCTTTCGACAAACGGATGGACGGATGGACATGGCTAGATCGACATACAATGTCATGAAGATCAAGAATATATAAAGTTTACTAGCTGGACCGACCCCGCTCCGCTCCGTCTTCGTTTACTTTATATGGAGCAAAATTTTTCTTTGAATATTAATTTTCGACAATTAAAGAGCTCATAGTGAAATACCATGCTACGAAAATAGTATATCGCTTGACTAACAGTTTAACAATATAAGTGCCTTTATCTGAATCCCATATGATCTTTATTGGTCTACGAATTTAAGTTTGGATATAAGGTGTACTCCCAGATACATGACCCTGAAAAAATATCAGCATCGTGCTCTTCTCTCAAATACCAGTTATTTAAACCCCATATTGCCATTGGCTTAAGAGGAGTTTACAGGATCAGGCGTCCCCCAAACACATGGCCCCAAAATAGGTTATCAAATTCGTTTTCTAATCTCAAATACGTTTCATTTGAGCCACATATTGGCATGGCCAAAAATTTTTTTCCCTTTGGGAGGGGATCATTATGCTCCATCTGTGAAAATTTAGAGAAATTCGGTTCAGACGTTTCAGAGTCTATAAGGAACAGACAAACATAAAAACAAACAATCAAACACAAATTGATTTTTATATATAATTATATATAATATAATATAATTATATATAATATAATATAATTATATATAATATAATATAATTATATATAATTATTGAGACAGAATATGTACGCAATGGAATTTAAATGTGTGTGCTTTATTTGAATTCAGTATACAGAGTGATATGGAAAATGAAAATTATTTTTTCAATACACAACAATTAATACTAAGGTAACTTAATCAAATTAATTATGTTGAACTAAAGTAGAATAACATAAAGTATTTTCAACATGCCTCCTCAACATTATTAATTTAACAATTAAGTTTAATGCCCATATTATTAGAACAATAAATATGTTTTGGTTTCGGTACTGGTTTTGTTAGAACATCCGCCAACATATCTTGTGTAGGCAAGTACCGCAGCTCAACAACTCCATTTTGTATTGTGTCCTTAATATAATGATACTTGTAGTGGATATGTTTTGTTCGAGAATGATGAGAACCGAACTCTGCCATTTTTTGCGCATTTGAGAATCAGTATGTATTTTTATTGGTTTGCCATTGAATAATCCAAGTTCTTCAAGTATGTAACTTAAATATGAGGCTTCTTTAGCTGATTCAGTCAAAGCTATATATTCCGCTTCAGCACTAGAATGTGCAACCACCTTTTGTTTTTTGGATTCCCAGGTGACCGCTCCACCTGCTAGGAGAAAACAGAACCCAGTTTGAGATTTCCTATCATTGATATCTTGAGCCCAATTGGCGTCACAGAATCCCATGAGAGGTGCCGAATTCTTTTTATATATTATTGCTGCATTCCTTGTTGTACTCAAGTACCTTATTACTTGCAAAGCAGCATTATAATGTTGTTTCCGGGGGTCTTTTGAAAATTGCGATAACATGTTAACTGCACATGCAATATCTGGTCTACTATGCAATGCTACGTACAATAAATAACCAATTAATTCTTGATAGACTTTTTCATCCACTTTTTCCCTTTCTTCTTCATTGTTTGGGTCCTTTTCTAGTTTCACATTTGCAGACATAGGAATTTTCACAGGTTTGCAGTTTTCTAGCCCGTATTTCTTTACTAACTGCTTTATATATCCTGACTGCGAAATCGATACTTCATTTGGCTTTACATTTACTTCAAGACCAATACAATGTTGTGGTACGCCTAAGTCTTGAATATCAAATTTAGATTGCAGTGCCTTCACAAATTTTTTGGTCATCATTTGGTTATTACTTGCGATTACTATATCGTCTACATATAGTGCAACAATCATAAGTGTATCTTCACTTTGGACATAATAAATGCACTGGTCATAGTTTGATCGATGTAATCCAAACTCTAAAATTATAGCATCAATGCATTTAAACCATTGTCGTCCTGATTGTTTGAGTCCATAGATGGCTTTTTGCAATTTACACACTTTATGTTTTGTTGCCTCCTGAACAAACATCTCTGGTTGTTCCATGTATATTTCTTCGTCCAGTGTGCCATTTAGAAAAGCAGTTGATACATCCAATTGTCTTAATTGAAGATTATGCTCCACTGACAAAGCATAAATCAATCGCAATGAAGTTTGCCTTACAACTGGGGCAAATGTATCAACGTAGTCTAAGCCCATGACTTGAGCATAGCCTTTTGCTACAAGTCTCGCTTTTCGTTTTTCAACTGTCCCGTCGGGTTTTATTTTCGACTTGAAAACCCATTTGCAACCGACAGCTTTTCTTCCTTCAGGCAAGTTTGTCAAAGTCCAGGTATTATTCTTCATCAATGACGCGTATTCTGATTCAATTGCTTTACGCCATTCATCTGCATGATTTGATGATAAAGCCTCATTTATTGATCTTGGGTCCATACATTTTTCATCAACCATACTAGACGACTCATCTTTTTTTTTAAACGTCCACGATCTAAGCCTCTGCTTTATGGATTCAAATTGGTCTTGGTTATTACTTCCAGCATCTCTGACATTCTCGTTTGGAATTTCATTGGAACTCTCACCACTTTGACAGTCTTCATTTGAAAATTCCGAGTTGTCACACTCAGATAACTCGTCATCCGTCTCATGGTCAACATCATCGGATGACCGATCATCATCGAATCGTTGATCATCATTATCATTTTTTGTAGATTTGATTTCAAATTCATAAAACAATTCTTTGTTTGTTTTGTTCACATTCTTGTACAATTCATTCTCAATGAATCTTACGTCACGACTTTTTACAACTTGTTTAGTGCCTGGTCTCCATAATCGATATGCCTTTGATTCAACGGAATAGCCCACTAATATATGTTCATCACTCCTGGCTTCCCATTTGGATTTGGACTTCTTGTTTAAAACGAAAGCCTTACATCCTATTTGGCGTAAATGTTTCACGCAAGGTTTCTTACCAGTCCATATTTCTTCAGGAGTTTTTTCATTGTTTAGATTTGTCGGACATCTGTTTCTTATATACACTGACGTGTTAATCAGTTCCGCCCACAAGGAAGTTGGTAAATCAGCATCTAACATACAGGAACGACCCATTTCCACCAAAGTACGATTCATACGTTCGGAAACGCCGTTCTGTTGAGGGGTGTACTCCACTGTTAGCTGACGTTTAATTCCATTTTTCTTCAAAAAATTCGAAAAATCTGCCCCAACCAAATCTTTTGCATTGTCACTTCGAAGTATTTTTATCCTTTTTCCAGTTTCATTTTCAACAGCCTGTTTAAATTCTTTAAATTTCTCTAAATATTCGTTCTTTTGTCTCAGAAAATAGACATACACTTTACGAGAGAAATCGTCAATGAAAGTTGCAAAATAAATACTTCGTCCCATAGACTCACACTTCATAGGACCACATAAGTCTGTGTGAATAAGTTGCAATATTTCCGTGGAAGATTTTTCATTTTTATGTGGGAAGGATAATCTAGTCTGCTTTCCACGAATACAAGCTTCGCAATCAATTTGCATCGCATTCAAATTTGGCAATCCATTTACCATAGAAAAAGACGAAAGTCGGCTTAAGTCCTTACAATTTAAGTGCCCATATCGCCGATGCCACAAATTAAAATTCTTTTCGTTGCTTTGATGCACTGTATTTGCAGCCTTTTTATCTTCAAACAAATTGACGAAATATACATTGTTTCTCTTGTGGCCTTCAATCAAAATTTCATTTTTTCTCAAAATTAAAGCCTTTTTGCCCTCCATGGTTACTTTACAACCGGAGTCTGTAGCTTTACTGGTCGACACAAGATTACATTTCAAAAGTGGTACATATAGTGCGTTATCAAAGTGTATGGTCTTCTTTTTTCCTTGTACATTTACAAAAATCGAAACTTTACCAATACCTTTGATACATACCTCTTTGTCGTCTGCCAGTTTTACTTTACCATTATAGCCTTTGTTGAGTTGGCTAAATAGAGATTCCTCATTACACATATGGGAAGTCGCTCCACTATCTATTATCCATTCGCGATTAGATTTCACGATCATAGCAGTTTCTGTTGCACCCATGCAATTTGCTTTTTTCTCAACACCGCGAGAGTTTTCCTCAAATGACAATTTTGCTCTACATTCGCTGGCTTTATGTCCTTTCTTTTTACAACGAAAACATTTAAAAGTCTTTTTGAACATACCTTCAGCTTGAGTTTTGTTGTAATTTGAACCATATTGATGTTGCTTTCTTGCGTAATGTTTAGCTTTCATTGCAGAATCTTGATCTAACGCATTTTTATCACCAATTTCCAACAAACGCGCCTTCAACACCTCAACTTTCGGAAATTCGTTTGCAGTATCCACGGCAGCCTTAATAGCTGAAAATTTCTCTGGCAATGCATCTACAATTATAACCGCAAGAAGGTCTTCATCCAATTCAACACCCATTTCACGAATCGAAGCAGCACAAACGTCGAATTCAATTAAAAATTCCGACACGCTCTGGTTTTCAGACATTTTGAAGTTTAGCAGCTTCCTGTAGCACTCTATCTTCTTTCTGATAGTCTTTCGATCAAAAGTATCTTCCAGATGTTTCCACATTTCACTTGATGACTTGATATGTCTCACCATACTCACTATGTTTGCTTCCAAGGATATCAAAATTTCGGCTCTTGCATCCATATCCTTTTCCTTGAATTTTTTCAGGGTCTCCATCTTGGTTTCAAATTGAGTTCTCTGCTCACTCGTTGCATTTTGAGGTAAGATTGGAACTTCCGGACATTTTTCTTCACCCATCACAATATTCAGCAATCTATTTTTATGCAAAATAGCCTCCATTTGCGTTTTCCATGTCATTTAAACGTAGACATTTTTCAACAGATCAGGATACACAGCTTACCAATTCTAAAAAATTTTTCTGACCTACAGAAAATTTCAGCCTTTGAATCGCTTTTCCAGGTATACACAGATTCCCAATTTAACAATTTTTCTGTCCAACAGAAAATTTCACCTTTTGAATTTCTGTTCCCGGTACACAAAGCTCACCAATTCAATATTTTTCTGACCAACAGAAACAACGGCCTTTGAATTGCTAGTCCAGATTATGTAGTTTGAATTATTTTTATTTGCTCAAAATTCGCGTTATGAGTTCTGGGCCCATAACCTATTGAGACAGAATATGTACGCAATGGAATTTAAATGTGTGTGCTTTATTTGAATTCAGTATACAGAGTGATATGGAAAATGAAAATTATTTTTTCAATACACAACAATTAATACTAAGGTAACTTAATCAAATTAATTATGTTGAACTAAAGTAGAATAACATAAAGTATTTTCAACAATAATATAATATAATTATATATAATATAATATCATATCATTTATTTGAACCCCATATTGCCATTGGCCTCAAAATTGGATATCAAATTCGTTTTTATTACCTCCACCATAGGATGAGGGTAAACTAATCTTGTCATTATGTTTGTAACACCTCGAAATAGGCATGTAAGACCCCATAAAGTATAAAGTATATTTATTCTTGATCGTCATGACATTTTAAGTCGATCTAAACCACGCTAACTTTGGAAGGAGTAAAGCTAGTCGCTTGAACGGATACTTTATGATAGTATAGGTCAGTTGGGATTGTAAATGGGCCAAATCGGTCCACGTTTTGATATAGCTGCCATACAAACCAATCTTGGGTCTTGACTTCTTGAACCCCAAGAGGGCGCAATTCTTGTTCGATTTGACTAAATTTTGCACGAGGTGTTTTGGTATAACTTCCGACAACTATGCTAAGTATGGCTAAAATGAGTTCATATCCTGTTATCTTATATATAAAAATCAATTTGTGTTTGTTTGTTTGTATGTTTGTGTGTTCATTTCACATATGGTGCATAATGATCACGTGATGAAAATAGGGTACTAAATTTTTTGGGGGCCGCCCCACCCTAAAACCTACCAAACATATATTTAGATCAATCACGACAACATGGGACTCAAATTAAAGGTATTTAAGATAAGAAAACGTATCTGATATCCAATTGTCAGACCAAGTGTTAGGGGACCACCCCAACCCCCAAAACACCCCTAAATCGGACCTATTTACCGACCATAACAATATGGGACTCAAATGAAAGCCATTTACGAGTAGAATACGAATCTTATATCCAAATGTGGGACCCCGTTTCTGGCGGTCCACCCCTTCACCAAAACACCCCCCAAACAGGACTTATTTACTAACCATGGGAATATGGGGCTTAAATAAAAGGTATTTGAGTGTAGAATACGAATCTGATATCCAAATATGGGACCAAGTGTTTGGGGGCCGCCTCTCCCGTAAAGGACAAATTTACGTCCAAAGCAATATGGGGCTCAAATGAAAAGTCTTTGGGAGTAAAGCACGAATCTGATCTCAATATTCGGGAAAAGTGTCTATGGGGCCACCCCACCCCCACAACACGAATCCGATATATTTTCAAGGACAACTCACTGAGTGGCCGCCCATGCCCCAAATCACCCCCAAGCCGGTCATGTTTGCTAACTATGGAAATATGGGGCTCAAATTAAAGGTATTTGGGAGTAGACCACGTATGTGATATCAACAATAGGGACCCACTGTCCAGGGGATGTCCCACCACCATAACAACCCCCAAATAGGACGTATTTGCTGACTTTTGAAATAAGGATTTTAAATGAGATTAGAAAACGAATGTGATATCCAATTTTGAGGCCAATGGCAATATGGGGTTCAAATAAATGATATAGAGATATATGAGAATAGAGCACGTTGCTGATATATTTTCCGGGCTTAGTGTTTGAGGGACCAAACCAATTCCCAAAACAACCCTAAATCGGGCATATTTACCGACCATGACAATGTGGAGCTTAAATGAAAGGTATTGGAGGGTAGAGCAAGAATTGACACCCACTTTCGGGACCAATTTTCTGGGGGTCTACCCCTTCCCCAAAACACCCTCCAAGGGTAAAAACTTTTTGACCATGCCAATGTGGCTCAAATGAAAGGTATTTATGATTAGAAAACGAATTTCATAACCATGTGTTTGGGGGAGGCCTCATCGTGTAAACTCCCCTAAACCAATGGCAATATGGAGTTTAAATAAATGGTATTTGAAAGAAGTGCACAATGCTGATATAATTCAGGACCACCTCACCCCCGAAAACACCACTAAATCAGATACCATGAGAATATCAGGCTGAAATATAGTATTTTAAGAACCCTTACATCCAAGTTTAAATTCGTATACCAATAAAGATCATATGGGATGCAGATTAAGGCACTTGAATTGGTAAACTGTTAGTCAAGCGATATACTATTTTCGTAGCATGGTATTTCACTAAACGCTCTTTAATTGTCAAAAATAAATATTTCAAATAAACTTTTGTTCCATATAAAGTAAAACAAGTAAAACCGTGCTAAGTTCGGCCGGGCCGAATCTTATATATCCTCCACCATGGATCGCATTTGTCGAGTTCTTTTCCCGGCATCTCTTCTTAGGCAAAAAAGGATATAAGAAAAGAGTTGTTCTGCTATTAAAACGATATCAAGATATGGTCCGGTTCGGACCACAATTAAATTATATGTTGGAGACCTGTGTAAAATTTCAGCCAATTCGTATAAGAATTGCGCCCATTGGGGCTCACGAAGTAAAATAGAGAGAACGATTTATATGGGATCTGTATCGGGCTATAGACCGATTCAGACTATAATAAACACGTTTGTTGATGGTCATGAGAGGATCCGTCGTACAAAATTTCAGGCAAATCGGATAATAATTGCGACCTCTAGGGGTCAAGAAGTCAAGATCCCAGATCGGTTTATATGGGAGCTATATCAGGTTATGAACCGATTTGAACCTTATTTGACACAGTTGTTGAAAGTAAAAATAAAATACGTCATGCAAAATTTCAGCCAAATCGGATAGGAATTGCGCCCTGTAAAAGCTCAAGAAGTCAAATCTCCAGATCTGTTTATATGACAGCTATATCAGGTTATGGACCGATTTCAACCATATTTTAACAGTTGTTGGATATCATAACAAAACACGTCGTGCGAAATTCCATTCCATTCGGATAAGAATTGCGCCCTCTAGAGGCTCAAGAAGTCAAGACCCAAGATCGGTTTATATGGCAGCTATATCAGGTTATGGGCCGATTTAAACCATACTTGGCACAGTTGTTGGGTATCATAACAAAACACGCCGTGCGAAATTCCATTCCATTCGGAATGGAATTTCCGTCCGTCCGTCCGTCCGTCCGTCTGTCTGTCGAAAGCACGCTAACTTCCGAAGGAGTAAAGCTAGCCGCTTGAAATTTTGCACAAATACTTCTTATTAGTGTAGGTCGGTTGGTATTGTAAATGGGCCATATCGGTCCATGTTTTGATATAGCTGCCATATAAACCGATCTTGGGTCTTGACTTCTTGAGCCTCTAGAGTGCGCAATTCTTATCCGATTGGAATGAAATTGTGCACGACGTGTTTTGTTATGATATCTAACAACTGTGTCAAGTATGGTTTAAATCGGTCTATAACCTGATATAGCTGCCATATAAACCGATCTTGGGTCTTGACTTCTTGAGCCTCTAGAGTGCGCAATTCTTATCCGATTGGAATGGAATTTCGCACGACGTGTTTTGTTATTATATCCAACAACTGTGCCAAGTATGGTTCAAATTGGCCCATAACCTGATATAGCTGCCATATAAACCGATCTTGGGTCTAGACTTCTTGAGCCTCTACAGTGCGCAATTCTTATCCGATTGGAATGGAATTTCGCACGACGTGTTTTGTTATGATACCCAACAACTGTGCCAAGTATGGTTTAAATCGGTCCATAACCTGATATAGCTGTCATATAAACCGATCTTGGGTCTTGACTTCTTGAGCCTCTAGAGGGCACAATTCTTATCCGATTTGAATGAATTTTTGCACGAAGTATTTCGTTATGATATCTAACAACTGTGCCAAGTATGGTTGAAATCGGTCCATAACCTGATATAGCTGTCATATAAACAGATCTGGGGATTTGACTTCTTGAGCTTCTGGAGGGCGCAATTCCTATCCGATTTGGCTAAAATTTGCATGACGTATTTTATTTTTACTTTCAACAACTGTGTCAAATAAGGTTCAAATCGGTTCATAACCTGATATAGCTGCCATATAAACCGATCTGGGATCTCTACTTCTTGACCCCTAGAGGTCGCAATTATTATCCGATATGCCTGAAATTTTGTACAACGGATCCTCTCATGACCATCAACAAACGTGTTTATTGTGGTCTGAATCGGTCTATAGCCCGATACAGATCGCATATAAATCGTTCTCTCTATTTTACTTCGTGAGCCCCAATGGGCGCAATTTTTATACGAATTGGCTGACATTTTACACAGGTCTCCAACATATAATTTAATTGTGGTCCGAACCGGACCATATCTTGATATCGTTTTAATAGCAAAGCAACTCTTTTCTTATATCCTTTTTTGCCTAAGAAGAGATGCCGGGAAAGGAACTCGACAAATGCGATCCATGGTGGAGGGTATATAAGATTCGGCCCGGCCGAACTTAGCACGCTTTTACTTGTTCATTATTCTTTGTTTGCCTAAAAGAGATACCGAGCAAAGAACTCGGCAAATGCTATCCATTATGGAGGGTAATAAGATTCGGCTCGGCCGCACTTAGCCCGGTCTTATATGTTAAGTAAAGATCCTTTATAGACAGATCCCACTTTGAAGTGGCAAATACACCATTTATGGGTGAACTACATAAATGGTGTATTTGCCACCCGATTATGCTGCAATTAAGTACGGTGATAAATTTAACTCGTATTCATTCACTTCGAGTTTGGATTTGAATATAGTTGCCATTTATATCGATCTCTCTCTATTTATTGTCTTGAAGACATATTAGACCCATATATAACTCAATTTTGCTCAAATTTTGAACAGAGAATTGTGGTGAGTTTGTCCAGATTGGTCCATATTCCGATATACACTGATGGTTAAAACCTTTGCAACCATCACAGAAATTTCAAAAAACTAAAAAACTAATTATAAGCAATTGTAGTATACATACATTTATTTTTTCTCACGTAAAATGGAATTTCGCAATGTTAAAAACAATTGGACAAAACATTTACAACTTGACCAAATTACTCAATGCCAATTGAAACGTACAAAATTTGTTCTTGCTGTGAAAGTTACATTTGTGGTCCGGTATTATAACTTTGTTTATTTGTTTGCAACGCTTAGAAGGAGAAGAGCTAGACCCATTGATAAGTATACCGATCCTATCTTCCGTCTGTCTGTCCATGTATTCTTGTGATCAAGTTACAGGTCGCATTTATTGTCCGATTGTCAGGAAATTCTGCACAAGTCTCTTTTTTGACCCAAGGACGAAAGCTATTGATTTTGAACGAAATCGGTTCAGATGTGGATATAGCTCCCATCTATATCTTTCATTCGATATGGCCTTTTAAGGCTGCAGAAGCCACAATTTTGGTCCGATCTTTACAAATTTTGGCATGGGATGGTTTATTCAACGTCCTCATATGTGTGCAAAATTGAATAAAAATCGGTCCAGATTTAGATGTAGCTCCCATATATAACTTTCATCCTACATGGAATTGTATGGCTATAGCAGCCACAATTTTGGTCGGATCTTTACAAAATTTAGCAAGAAGTTCTTTGAAGTTTTAATACGACTGCAAAATTTCATAAAAATCGGTTGAAATTTGGATATAGCACCCATATATATAATTTTTCCTATATGGAGTTATAAGGCTGTAGCAGCCACAATGTTGGTCATATTTTTATCAAATTTGGCACTGGGTGCTTTATTTGACGTTTTTGTATTTCATAAAAATCGGTTCAAATTTATATATACCTCCCATATATATCTTTCAACAGATTTGGACTTTAAAGGCACAGTTTTGGCCCGATTTCTACAAAATTTAGCGTGAGTTGTTGTTTTTTTTTAAATTCCCAATGCGAGTGCAAAATTTTATATAAATCAGTCTAGATTAAGATATAGCTCCCATATATATCTTTTGTCCAATATGGTCTTTTAAGGCCAATATTTAAGTCCGATCTTAACAAGATGTAGTATGCGGTGTTGTAGTTGACGTCTTAATACATGTGCAAAATTTCATAAAATTCGGCTCAAATTTAGATATAAGTTCCCGGTATATCTTTCATCCGAAATAGACTTTAGCCTGTAGAAACCACAATTTTCGTCCGATATAGCATGAGACGTTTAATTTGACGTTCCAATATGTACGCAAAATTTCATTAAAATCGGACCTGATTTAGATATAGTTTTAACGTATACATTGTATCCGTTATGAAATATTAAGGCAGTAAAAGCCACAATTTTGGTCACATCTCTACAATATAGGACGTTCTATTTGACGTGCCAGTATGTGTCATCAAAATTGTCACAGGTTTCGATATAACTTCCATGTAATCTTTTATCCGATATGGCATTTCAGGATGTGGAAATCCAAATTTTTGCTTTTCCTTACTGGTTAATTTTATTTCCTCTGCAGCCCACAGGGAAAATTTTTAGTTACGTCAATGGGAATTGCACCATCTAGTGGCTCAAGAAGTCAAATTGAGTGATTGGTTTATATGGGAGCTTTAACAGGTTATGGACCAATTTGAACCAAATCTACCATGGAAGTCGTAACAAAACGCCATGTGCAAAATTTCAGTCAAATCGGATAAGAATTGTGCCCTCCAGAGGCTCAAGAAGCCAAATCGGGAGATTGTTGTATGTGGAAATTTGGAAATCAAACTGCAAATGAAGATTTGGCTGCAAAAAACATTTTTCGAAATGCCGGGGTCACCAACTAACTATTTTAAGTTTCAAAAAGTTTTTACTATATTTTTTACTATTTTCTTCGAATCTATCCAACTCTGCGACATGCAAACTAGAATGTGTTCAGATCGGACCATATGTAGACATAGCTGTCATATAGACGAATATATATATATATATATATATATATATATATATATATATATAAACCGATTTTCTGAGTTGGGGTCTTAAGCCCATAAAATCTGCATTTATTATCCGATTTCACTTAAATAGCAGTTAGTTGTTTTAACCCTCCCGCCAGAAGAATATGGTCCAGATCGGAAAATATTTAGTTATAGCTGTCATAGACCGATTTTCTTATAAAACTCAGAATTTTTGCCCGATTTGGCTGACATTTTGATTTGCATAAGAGTTCTCGGCATGTGAAAAAAAGATGATTCAGTCCCGCAGGTATTTGGAAATAACTATGATTATGGTAGTGGAGTTATGATAAAATAGGATGATAAATATCTCCATGGTGGTGGGCTTTCAAAGTTCGACGCAGCGTACCTTAATACGTTTTTATTTGTTTTTTCGAGAAAGAATTTTTATATATTGTAATCCAACATATATTTATCACTAGCTAACCCGGGCCCGCTCCGCTGCGCCTTATTTTACTTTATATGGAACAAAAGTTTCCTTGGAATATTTATTTTTGACAATTAAAGATCTTTTAGTGAAATACCATGCAAACTTGATTAACAGAATAACAATATAAGTGCCTTTATCTAAATCCCACATGATCTTTAAGGGTCTACGAATTTAAGTTTGGATTTAAGTTGTACTCCATTCTTAAAATACTTCATTTCAGCCCGATATTCTCACGATGTCCACCGTAGCGCAGAGGTTAGCATGTCCGCCTATGACGCTGAACTCCTGGGTTCGAATCCTGGCGAGACCATCCGGAATAAATTTTGAGCGGTGGTTTTCCCCTCATAATGGTGGCAACATTTGTGAGGTACTATGCCATGTAAAACTTCTCTCCAAAGAGGTGTCGCACTGCGGCACGCCGTTAGGACTCGGCTATATAAAGGAGGCCCCTTATCATTGAGCTTAAACTTGAATCGGACTGCACTCATTGATATGTGAGAAGTTTGCCCCTGTTCCTTAATGGAATGTTCACGGGCAAAATTTGCAATTTTGCAATTCTCACGATGTCCGATTTAGTGGTGTTTTCGGGGGAGATGTGGTCCCCCAGATACTTGGCCCTGAAAAAATATCAGCATCGTGATCTTGTCCAAAATACCATTTATTTAAACCCCATATTGCCATTGGCCTAAGAGGAATTTACAGGATGAGGCGTTCCCCAAACACATGGCCCCAAAATTGGTTATCAAATTCGTTTTCTAATCTCAAATACATTTCATTTAAGCCACATATTGGCATGGTTAAAAATTTTTTCCCTTTGGGCAGTGTTTTGGGGAAGGGGTGATGCCCTAAATACATGGTCCTACATTTGGATATCAAAATCGTATTCTACTCCCAAATACCTTTATTGAGCCCCATATTGCGATGGTCACTAAAAAATTGCTATTTGTGGGGTATTTTGGGACAGGGGTAGATCCCCAGAAAATTGGTTCCGAAAATGGGTATGAATTCTTGCTCTCCCCCCAATACCTTTTATTTAAGCTCCACATTGACATCATCGGTAAATATGCCCGATTTAGGGGTGTTTAGGCCCGGAAAATATATTAGCAACGTGCTCTATTTTCATATATCATTTATTTGAATCCCATGTTGTCATTGCCCTCAAAATTGGATATCAAATTCGTTTTATAATCTCATTTAAACTCCTTATTGCAAAAGTCAGCAAATATGTCCGGTTTGGGGTATTGGCCCTAAAAACTGTCAAGATTTAGGTACACTTTTCCCGAAAATTGGTATCAAATTCGTGCTTAACATCCAAAGACCTTTCGTTTGAGCCCCATATTGTCGTGATTGGTCTAAATATACGTTTGGTAGGTTTTAGGGTGGGGCGCCCCACTAGGTACTCCATCCGAAATTTGGACACCAAATTTTTTTTTTAGGGTACTATATGAGAACACACAAAATTTCATTAAAATCGCACCATCCATCTCCGAGATCTGGCGTTTCTGAAAATTAGGGTAAGGGGAGGGTCCGTCCCCCCTTCAGATATGAAAAAATGTGGTACCCTATTTTCACCACGGGGTCATTGTGCACCATCTGTGAAAATTTGAAGAAAATCGGTGTAGCCGTTTCTAAGTCAATAAGGAACACACTAACATACAAACAAACAGACAAATCTTCAAACAAACACAAATTGATTTTTATACCCTCCACCATAAGATGGGGGGTATACTAATTTCGTCATTCTGTTTGTAACTACTCGAAATATTCGTCTGAGACCCCATAAAGTATATATATTCTTGATCGTCGCGACATTTTATGTCGATCTAGCCATGTCCGTCCGTCCGTCTGTCTGTCGAAAGCACGCTAACATCCGAAGGAGTAAAGCTAGCCTCTTGAAATTTTGCACAAATACTTCTTATAAGTGTAGGTCGGTTGGTATTGTAAATGGGCCATATCGGTCCATGTTTTGATATAGCTGCCATATAAACCGATCTTGGGTCTTGACTTCTTGAGCCTGTAGAGTGCGCAATTCTTATCCGATTGGAATGAAATTTCGCATGACGTGTTTTGCTATGATATCCAACAGCTGTGCCTAGTATGGTTCAAATCGGTTCATAACCTGATATAGCTGCCATATAAACCGATCTGGGGTCTTGACTTCTTGAGCTTCTAGCGTGCGCAATTCTTATCCGATCAGAATGAAATTTTGCACGACGTGTTTTGTTATTATATCCAACAACTGTGCCAAGTATGGTTCAAATCGGTCCATAACCTGATATAGCTGCCATATAAACCGATCTTGGGTCTTGACTTCTTCAGCCTCTAGAGTGCGCAATTCTTATCCGATTGGAATGAAATTTCGCACGACGTGTTTTGCTATGATATCCAACAACTGTGCCAAGTATGGTTCAAATCGGTCCATAACCTGATATAGCTGCCATATAAACCGATCTGGGGTCTTGACTTCTTGAGCCTCTAGAGTGCGCAATTCTTATCCGATTGAAATGAAATTTTGCACGACGCGTTTTCTTAATATATCCAACAACAGTGCCAAGTGTGGTTCAAATCGGTCCATAACCTGATATAGCTACCATATAAACCGATCTTGGGTCTTGACTTCTTGACCCTCTAGAGTGCGCAATTCTTATCCGATTGGAATGGAATTTCGCACGACGTGTTTTGTTATGATACCCAACAGCTGTGCCAAGTATGGTTCAAATCGGTCCATAACCTGATATAGCTACCATATAAACCGATCTTGGGTCTTGACTTCTTGAGCCTCTAGAGGGCACAATTCTTATCCGATTTGAATGAGTTTTTGCACGAAGTATTTCGTTATGATATCCAACAACTGCGCCAAGTATGGTTGAAATCGGTCCATAACCTGATATAGCTGTCATATAAACAGATCTGGGGATTTGATTTCTTGAGCTTCTAGAGGGCGCAATTCCTATCCGATTTGGCTGAAATTTTGCATGACGTATTTTATTTTTACTTTCAACAACTGTGTCAAATAAGGTTCAAATCGGTTCATAACCTGATATAGCTGCCATATAAACCGATCTTGGGTCTTGACTTCTTCAGCCTCTAGAGTGCGCAATTCTTATCCGATTGGAATGAAATTTCGCACGACGTGTTTTGCTATGATATCCAACAACTGTGCCAAGTATGGTTCAAATCGGTCCATAACCTGATATAGCTGCCATATAAACCGATCTGGGGTCTTGACTTCTTGAGCCTCTAGAGTGCGCAATTCTTATCCGATTGAAATGAAATTTTGCACGACGCGTTTTCTTAATATATCCAACAACAGTGCCAAGTGTGGTTCAAATCGGTCCATAACCTGATATAGCTACCATATAAACCGATCTTGGGTCTTGACTTCTTGACCCCTAGAGGTCGCAATTATTATCCGATATGCCTGAAATTTTGTACGATGGATCCTCTCATGACCATCAACAAACGTTGTTTATTATGGTCTGAATCGGTCTATAGCCCGATACAGATCCCATATAAATCGTTCTCTCTATTTTACTTCGTGAGCCCCAATGGGCGCAATTCTTATACGAATTGGCTGAAATTTTACACAGGTCTCCAACATATAATTTAATTGTGGTCCGAACCGGAACATATCTTGATATCGTTTTAATAGCAGAGCAACTCTTTTCTTATATCCTTTTTTGCCTAAGAAGAGATGCCCTGAAAAGAACTCGACAAATGCGATCCCTGGTGGAGGGTATATAAGATTCGGCCCGGCCGAACTTAGCACGCTTTTACTTGTTATACAGGGTGGCTGATGAATATTGCTACAATGATGAATATTGCTACATTTTTTTTTCGGTGTATGGAATACATTTTTCTTTTATTCATGTTAAATTAAATTATTAAATTAATTATTAAATTATTATTAATTAAATTAATTAATTAATTAATTAAATTAATTATTAAATTATTATTATTAAATAGAAAAAAAGTTATTACATTTTTTTTTGGTAGCGGCTTTCATCAGCCACCCTGTATATAAGATATGTCGATATCATCAGCCTTGTTTGTTCGGCAAATATGTGAGCGGTGCAAGTCGTTATTAGTCCCATCTGCTTTTATTGTATGTGTACAACAGCCTATGATCCTTTTGAAACCAACCTTCTATAATCCAATTCTTTTGAATTTGACTCCACTTAAAAAGTCAAATAAATCTGTGGTCGATTTACCGAGATTGCAAACCCCTCTAAATGTGTGTTAAGTCTGCCGCCTACATCACCTTTATCATTTTGTAGATTTGAATTCCTTAAATTTTGCAAACGAAAAAAAAGTAAACAAAGCTGAGAAAACAAACCGAAACAAGAAAAAATCACAAAAACAATGCATTTCATATTCACAAACCAAAAAATACATCAAAAACTCCAATAGGGCATTTTAGGTCCAATTTAAATCTTATTCAAATTGCCTTACGCACAGAGCCAAAGACACAACAACGTGGAATTGGTCACCCGAAGAAACATCTGCCTGTTTGTCCTTTTAAAGGGGCGACTTAGGATTGAAGAAGGATATTTGTGACGCTTACATTTGTAACCGCAGTTGTTAGTGCTGCATCGCAGCATCTCCTTTTCTTTTTTGGATATAAGCACAAAAAGCCAATTTGCCACCTTTACCTTTTGTGTTTTTTTTTTTGTTTTTACTTTGCGATCAAAAGGTAGAAATCGAATGAATGCCAATACAAGACATAAAAAATCGTTTTTCTGGATATTATGGTTTTATTAAAGAAATGTTGGTTCTTTGTTTTTATTGCCGTTCTTTGTCCATCCCTTTGTAGACTTAAGGCAAGAAGACAAATAAGCCAAAAAGGACAAGAAATCAATAGAGCAGCAAAGGTGTTCATCTGTTTGTGTGCGTCTGTGTGTGTAAAGTCAAAAAGTCATTTATTTTCTATTTGATAGTATTCTTTCTTCCTTATTGGCCAGTAACCAAAGGTGTTACCAATTGTACCTAACGACCGGCCAAGTCACCGAAAATTTGTTTGTCAATGCTCAAAAATTTACCAAATCATCAGAAAGAGTCATCAATCTTTCTTTTATGTCATTCAGCGTTGTTGCACTGTGGTTTTATTTTAAGCTCAGTGACATCGTGAGCGCTAATGACGCTGAAGGGTTCGAATCATGGCGAGAATATCAGAAAAAAAATTTCAGCGGTGGTTATCCCCTCCTAATACTGGCGACAAAGAGGTGTCGCGGCACGACGTTCCTCTACGCAACATTTCCCTGAAATTCTGTTTTTTATTAAATTTACTTATCAATATTTCAATGGAATGCAGTTTCAAGATATGATATACATATAGCAAAGTTTAACACAGCAGTCTATTGTAAAAATACCATTTTTATACCCGCCACTGAAGGATGGGGGTATATTCATTTTGTCATTCCGTTTACAACACATCGAAATATCCATTTCCGACCCTATAAAGTATATATATTCTTGATCAGCGTAAAAATCTAAGACGATCTAGACATGTCCGTCCGTCTGTCTGTTGAAATCACTTTACAAATAGAGATATTGAGCTGAAACTTAGCACAGATTCTTTTTTTGTCCATAAGCTGGTTAAGTTCGAAGATGGGCAATATCGGACTATATCTTCATATAGCCCCCATATAGACCGATAGGCCGTTTTAGGGTCTTAGGCCCATAAAAACCACATTTATTATCCGATTTTGCTGAAATTAGGGGCAGAGAGTTGTATTAGGCCCTTCGACTTCCTTCGTTAATTTGGACCAGATCGGTTCAGAATTGGATATAGCTGCCATATAGACCGATCCTCCGATTTAGGGTCTTAGGTCAATAAAAGCCACATTTATTATCCGATTTTGCTGAAATTTGAGACAGTGAGTTGTGTTAAGTCCTTCGATATCCTTCGTCAGTTTGGCTCAGATCGGTCCAGATTTGGATATAGCTGCCATATAGACCGATCATCCGATTTAGGGTCTAAGTCCCATAAAAGCCACATTTATTATCCGATTTTGCTGAAATTTGGGACGGTGAGTTGCGTTAGGCCCTTCGACATCCTCCGTGAATTTGGCTCAGATCGGTTCAGATTTGGATATAGCTGACATATAGACCGATCATCCGATTTAGGGTCTAAGTCCCATAAAAGCCACATTTATTATCCGATCCTGCTGAAATTTGGGACGGTGAGTTGCGTTAGGCCCTTCGACATCCTTCGTCCAATTTGGCTCAGATCGGTTCAGATTTGGATATAGCTGCCATATAGACCGATATGCCAATTTAGGGTCTTAGGCCCATAAAAGCCACATTTATTATCCGATTTTGCTGAAATTTGGGACAGTGAGTTGTGTTAGGCCCTTCGACATCCTCCGTGAATTTGGCTCAGATCGGTTCAGATTTGGATATAGCTGACATATAGACCGATCATCCGATTTAGGGTCTAAGTCCCATAAAAGCCACATTTATTATCCGATCTTGCTGAAATTTGGGACAGTGAGTTGTGTCATGCCTTTCGACATCTTTCTTTAATTTGGCCCAGATCGGTTCAGATTTGGATATAGCTGCCATATAGACCGATTTCTTGATTTATGGTTTTGGGCCCATAAAATGCTTATATATTATCCGATGTCGCCAACATTTGGGACAGTGAGTTAAGTTAAACCCCTTGACATACTTCTGCAATATCGCACGGATCGGTTCAGATTTGGATATAGCTGCCATATTGACCGATATCTACGTTTTAGGTTTTGGGGCCATAAAAGACGCATTTATTGTCCGATGTCGCTGAAATTTGAGACAGTGAGTTTGGTTAGGCTCTTCGAAGTCCTTCTTCAATTTTGCCCAGATCCGTCGAGATTTGAATATAGCTGCCATATAGACCGATATCGCGATTTAAGGTCTTGGCCCCATAAAAGGCGCATTTATAATCCGATTTCCCTGAAATTTGGCACAGTGACTTATGTTAGGCTTTTTGACATCCGTGTCGTATATGGTTCAGATCGGTTTATTTTTAGATATAGCTAGTGTACTTTTAGTATTTGGTCCAAATCGGAACATATTTGGATATAACTGATATGGGACATAAGGTATGAAATTTCCACCGAATTTTGATGAAAGGTGGTTTACATATATTCCCGAGGTGGTGGGTATCCAAAGTTCGGCCCGGCCGAACTTAACGCCTTTTTACTTGTTTGAGTTTAGGAAAGACTCTTCTAGCCTTGTTGATGCGTATGTCTGCCTCTGATCCATCGTCCTTTATTTTACTGCCGAGATAGGAGATATGGTCATTTATAAAGATATGGTCATTTATAGAGATATGGTCATTTATAGAGAGCGGTGTCAGGTTTGATGTTCCTATTCTCATCAATTTGGTCTTTGCTATGTTTATCATTTGGCCTACTATGGCAGTATTTTCATTCAATCTTTCCTGTTTCGGCTTTATGTGCTCGAAGCGATGCGCAAAGAGGCATGCATATATCATCCGCGAATTCGATGTCTCCGAGGAAGTCGTTAATACCCCAGTTGCTTCTTATACGGTGTTTAATAAAATTAAAATTGCGTCGGTGATAGGATGCAACCCTGCTTTACTATTTTGTCGATCCCGAAAGGTCGGCTCTCTTTTTCATTGAAACGGACTGAAACTTCAGCATTCCTCTACAGCTCCCTAATTAGTGTCACGATTTTTTCAGGGATGCCCTTATTCAACAGCGTGCTCCACATTGAACTTCGCGCAACTGTGTCAAAATCACGCTCGAAGTCGATGAATAAAAGGTATAGGTGTGTATTAAGTTCTGCAGACTGTTGGATGATTATGCGCAGGGAGTTAATGTGGTCGGCACAAGAACGTTCTGGCCGGAAACCTGTCCGTTCCCTCCTCAAAATGCTGTCAAGTGTAGCCGAAATACACTGCAGAAGACTTGCCATCACTTTATTTATTGCGTTTAGCTATTTAATCCCCCTCCAATTCTTACACTGGGTGAGGTCACCCTTCTTTGGGATTGTGACCATGATCCCCTTCTTCCATTCCGTGGGGACAGCGTTTGTATCACAGTCCTCTCTGATTATGGGGTGTGTCGCATACCGCAACAGTTCAGCAGGTATATTACAATATTAGGGCCACCTGATTTGCCGTTTTACGAGTGAAACCAGATCGTCCTCAATTTCTTCGCAAGTGTGTAGGGCCGTAGGTATATCCCTGCGTGGGTTTCGGGGTCCTACCGAGCTGAAGAAACCAGGCCATCGCTCTATATGCATTTGGGATATTGTTAATTCCGATCAGTCCTCATCTTTTATTATTGCCTTTGGCCTTATATTGTTGCCGCTCATTTGTTTTATTCACACATAGACACCATGCATGTTTTCAATATTAGCTGCATTTTTGGCTTGCTCTGCCAGCATACTAAAATAAATTCGCTTATATCTGGGAACTACACTCAAAAAAAAGTGACCCAATGGATGAGTTAAAACAAACTACTTTCGAATAAAGTTGAACTGCATATAGCGCTAAAGACATTTTTATTGGTTTTTATACTCACCACCGAAGGGTGGGGGTACATTCATTTTGTCATTCCGTTCGCAACACATCGAATTATCCATTTCCGACCCTATAAAGTATATATATTCTTGATCAGCGTAAAAATCTGAGACGATCTAGCCATGTCCGTCCGACTGTCTGTTGAAATCATGCTACAGTCTTCAAAATTAGGGATATTGAGCTGAAATTTTGCACAGATTCTTTTTTTTTTTTGTCCATAAGCAGGTTACGTTCGAAGATGGGCTATATCGGACTATGTCTTCATATAGACCGATGCGCCGATTTAGGGCCTTAGGCCTACAAAAGCCACATTTATTATCCGATTTTGTTGAAATTTGGGACAGTGAGTTGTGTTAGTTCCAGATTTAAACACAGCTGCCAAAAAGCCCGATCATTCGATTAAAGGTCTTGGGCCCATAAAAGCCGCATTTATTTATCGATTTTGCCAAAATTTGGGACAGTGAGTTGCGTTCGGCTCTTCAACAACTTTCTGTAATTATAGACCGATCTCCCGATATCACGTGTTGGGCCCATAAAAGGTGCATTTATTGTTTGATTTCGCCGAAATGTGGGACAGGGGCTTGTGTTAGGCCCTTCGACGGTCCTCTTCAATTTCGCCCAGATCGGATCAGATTAGGATATAGCTGCCATATAGACCGAACTTAGTGACTAATGTTAGGCTGTTCGACATCCGTGTCGTATATGGTTCAGATCGGTCTAGATTTGGATATGGCTACCAAAAATTCCAACATTTTGTTCTACAAAATTTAACAATGACTTGTACTTATTAGACCTCCCAATATCCGTGTCGAAATTGGGCCAAATCGGACCATATTTCGACAAAGCTCCTATTGGAGCATAAATTATGTATTTTTCACCTGAATATGGCAAAAGGTGGTTTACATATATACCCGAGGTGGTGAGTATCCAAAGTTCGGCCGAGCCGAACTAAACGCCTCTTTACTTGTTAATAAATGTAGATCTAAAATATAATTACATCAAATGACCTTCATTATGGTTCAACGTTAACTAAATGGAACTACTTTATTCATTACTCAGTGCATATAATGAACAATCGTGAAAGATATTTTAAACTGAAATCAACACAACAAATGAAATAAGATGTCCGAAATATTTATTGTGTGGTAATGCATCAGAACAAAATTTTGGCAAAATTTCGGCTTCTATTCCGTTCAGATTTAACTAATGCGCATGAAATCATTCATTTAATTGTAGATGTATTAATTATTCTTATATTAATCATCGAAAAATGTTTACCCTTTGGGGGGTGCTTTGGGGAAGGGATGATGCCCTAAATACATGGTCGGTAAAAAATTGCTGTTGGAGGGGTATTTTGGGAAAGGGGTAGACCCCCAAAAAATTGGTCCCGATAGTGGGTATCAGTTATATTGCTCTACCCCCCAATACCTTTCATTTAAGCTCCACTTTGACATGGTCGGTAAATATGCCCGATTGAGGGGTGTTTTGGGAATTGCGGTGGTCCTTCAAAAACTAAGCCCGGAACCTATATCAGCAACGTGCTCTATTTTCATATATCTATATATCATTTATTTGAATCCCATATTGCCATTGACCTCAAAATTGGATATCAAATTCGTTTTTAATCTCATTTAAACTCCTTATTGCAAAAGTCAGCAAATATGTCCGGTTTGGGGTATTGGCCCTAAAATACGTCCTATTTGGGGGTGGTGGGATATCCCCTAGACAGTTGATCCCTAATGTTGATATTAGATACGTGGTCTACTCCCAAATACCTTTAATTTGAGCCCCATATTTCCATTATCGGCAAACATGACGGGCTTGGGGGGTGTTTTGGGGGATGGGCGGCCACACAGTAAGTCGGTCTGAATATATATATCGGTTTTTTTTCTGCTCTAAAAACCCTATTATTTGAGCCACATATTGCAATAGTAAGCAAATACTTCCTATTTGGGTGGTGCGTGTGGGTGGGGTGGCCCCATAGACACTTTTCCCGAATATTGGTATCAGCTTAGTGCTTTACTCCCAAAGACCTTTCATTTGAGTCCCATATTGGCATGGCCGTAAATTTGTCCCCTTTGGGGGATGGTTTTGGGGAGAGGCGGCCCCCAAACAATTGGTCGCATATTTGGATATCAGATTCATATTCTATACTAAAACACCTTTTATTTAAGCCCCATATTCCCATGGCCAGTAAATAAGCCCTGTCTGGGGGGTGTTTTTGGGGAAGGGGCCGAACCCCAGAAACATGGTCCCACATTTGGATATTAGACTCGAATTCCTCTCGCAAATACCTTTCATTTGAGTCCCATATTGTCATGGTCGGTAAATATGTCCGATTTAGGGGTTTTAGGGGTTGGGGTGGTCCCTCAAACACTTGATGCGACAATTGGATATCAGATACGTTTTCCTATTCTAAATACCTTTTATTTGAGTCCCATATTGTCGTGATTGGTCTTAATATATGTTTGGTGGTTTTTAGGAAGGGGCGACCCCTATAGGTACCCCATACGAAATTCGCATACCAAATTTTTATTTTTAGGGTACTATTGTTTATGAGAGCACACAAAATTTCGTTTTAATCGCACCACCCATTTCAGAGATCTGGCGTTTCTGATATCAAAAAATGTAGTACCCTATTTGCACCACGGGATCATTATGCACCATTTGTGAAAATTTCAAGAAAATCGGTGCAGCCGTTTCTGAGTCTATAAGGAACACACAAACAAACCTACAAACAAACATTATATTATTTGTATATATAAAAAAATTATTTAGTTAGTTATGTTTGGTATTACTGAGAAGAATGGATTTACTCATCTCTGTTACCAAATCTGTCAACCTAAGTTTATTTTAAACAAAACTTGTAATTCAATTACACCTAAATTTGAGAAATTCATAAACTATTTTGAACGAATATTAATTCAAATTGAGGAATATAGGTTTATAGGAAGCGTTGAACAACAACATTATAATAATATAATAGCATGTTTATACTGGGTAAATAAAAACGTTATTTGCTATGGGATTATTTTACTTGTTGAAGAGAAACTTGGTTAAATAAAATGACTTCCCAAACCCAAGTTAATGAACTATTTGCCACTAATTACAGATGATTAAGGCTTACTTAAAATATGCATTTTTCCTTGTTTTAATCAAAGTTTAACCAAATTTGATTAAAATTTGCTAACTTATTTGGCATAAATGTTTTTTTATTTTATTTTATGCGTACCATTTTTCTGAGTGTAGGGGCTTGATCAGCGAAGCAGAGGCGCTTTATTCAGTCCCGGCCATAATTTTAGTTACACTTGATTTTGCCCATAGCGGAGCGTTGCGTAGACGTATCCGTTGCTTTATTTCCTCTGCAGTTTCGTTGCTTCGTCATGGTTTTTGGGATCGTCGAGCGATGCCTATGATAAAGCCACCGTTTGAGTTTATGCTTCTGTTGTTATTTTGCAGCTTCTCCGTTAATGTTGTCTTGTATTCGAACCACTGTACGTCCTTACATTATTTCAGCAAAAAGTCTCTGCAAAGGATGTACATAAAAACCCCTTCCTTCGTAATTTTTTGTTTGGTTTTTGATCATGAGGCTACTTGTTTTGCAATTCAAGGTGGTGCTTGATATTAGATGGTAGGACCGAAGCATAGTTGCTGGTCTCCGTTTTGCCGTCTTGGGATTGATATCTGTCAGCGCACACATTCTAGTCTGACAATCACCGGAGACATCAATTTTGATTCGGGGGACATTGTTTGTCTGCTGGCTTTTGTTGATGGATGTTTTATGTTTTCTTTTCAAAGGATTTTTGTCAGTTTCTTAACGACTTCTTTGTGTTTACAACAAAGTTGGAAGTTTGTGTGCTTTGTGTATGTAAGGAAATTCCTTTGGAAGTACAATGGCAATTTACCTTTAACCTAAACTGGTTGCAAGCGGCTTATTATTATCTAAAGTTGTTAATCTTGCAGGGTTCTGAGAAACTTTGTGCAAAGATTGGTGTTGATTAATTGAAACGTTGTGGTTGGTTAATCGAAAGAAGTGGACAAGGTTGTTGCTTTAAAATAAGACACCCAGATGACTTTAAAGTGACAGTTTTAAAGTTAAGAGTTTTTTTCTAAATTCAAGCCAGTGAAAGAAAGAAATAATAAATTATACATGGGTATAAAACAAGTAAGAGCGCGCTTAGTTCGGCCGGGCCGAATTTTATATACCCTCTACCATGGATCACATTTGAGAAGTTTTTTGCGCGGTATCTCTTTAAGCTATATCAAGTTATAATCCGATTCGAGCCACAAATGAATTAAATGTTGAAGATCATTGTAAAAGTCATTGGGTAATATTTCAGTCCATTAAAAATGATTTCAATAACGTTTTTTTCTATCACTAGTATTTGCATTTGAATGTACTGCGTCCGTTCACTTCCGCTGCCAAAACTGAAATAAGGTTTGTTTGGAGTTGCAATTATTTACATACCGTTTATACCGTACACCACTTCTGTGGTACAGGGTATTATATCTTAGTGAATTAGTTTGTAACACCCAAAAGGAGGAGAGAAAGACCCATTGATAAGTATACCGATCGACTCAGAATCACTTTCTATGTCCGTCTGTCTGCCTGTCTGTCTGTCCGTCGGACTGTCCATGTTAATTTGTGTACAAACTACAGGTCGCAATTTTCATCCGATCGTCTTCAAAATTTGTAAGGGGATGGCCTTCGGCCTAGAGACGAAGCCTATTGAAAAAATCGGTTCAGATTTCGATATAGCTCCCATATATATGTTCGTCCGATTTGCAGTAATACTGCAATAAAATTGTCATTTGTTAACCGATTCTCTCGAAATTTAGCAGGAAGGATTTTCTTATGTCTCTGGATATTAAAAGTGAATATTATAGAAATCAGTTCAGATTTGGATAAAGCGCCGAGGTCCATCAATATTGGTTCAGAATTAGATATAGTCCCACTTTTGTATTTAAAGGGTAGGTGTAGGGTATTTTAAAGTCGGAGGTGCCTTTTGCCTTTTCTCACTGGTTTTGTTCTCATAATAGGTAGTTCATCCACTCAACATGTTATTCTTGAGAAAAAATTATATTATATTAACCAATAGGTTCTATTGTTTTATCCTCGACAAATGTTTTATATCATTTCATTAAATATTTGTATTAGCACTATTTTAAATAGAGGTTTTAATTATTAAAATTAAAAATAAGTAGTTTTTGAGAAATTGCAAAACAACATTTGTTCAGAAAAACTGATAGCACTTTTAATGGTTGTTTAATTTAGTATACATTAATGTACATTTTTGAATAATTTCAGTTTCATTCTCCATTTTTTTGAGCCAAAACTATGAATTTTGCTTTTGACCCATATAAGTACTTCATTTATTTTTCGTTCCGAGCTATTCGTAACGATAAGTATGTAATAACTTTATAATGGCAAACAATAAAGTATTTCTTAGTGTATTAAATTATGTTGATAAGGTAGTGTTGTAAAAATTTGTTTTTAATATGAAAACTGAATTATTGACATACATATTATTTTTTATAAAATAATAGCTGGACGGGGCCCGCTCCGCTACGGCTTCTTTTACTTTATATGGAACAAAAGTTTCCTTGGAATATTTATTTTCGACAATTAATGAGCTTTTAGTGAAATACCATGCTGCGAAAATAGTATATCGCTTGACTCACAATTTAACAATATAAGTGCCTTTATCTGAACCCCATGTGATATTTCTTGGTCTTCGAATTTATTTTTGGATGTAAGGTTTACTCCATTCTTAAAATACTTTATTTCAGCCCGATCTTCTCATGATGTCTGATTTAGGGGTGTTTTCGGGGTGAGGTAGTCCCCCAGATACTTGGCCCTGAAAAAATATCGTGCTTTTCTCTCAAATACCATTTATTTAAATCCCATATTGCCATTGGCTTAAAAGGAGTTTACAGGATGAGAAGTCCCTCAATCACATGGCCCCAAAATTGGTTATCAACTTCGTGTTCTAATCTAAAATAACTATCATTTGAACCACATATTGGCATGGTTAAACATTTTTTCCCTTTGGGCAGTGTTTTGGGGAAGGGGTGATGCCCTAAATACATGGTCCTACATTTGGATATCAAAATCATATTCTACTCCCAAATACCTTTATTTTAGCCCCATATTGCGATGGTCAGTAAAAAATTACTGTTTATGGGGTATTTTGGGAAAGGGGCAGACCCTCAGATAATTGGTCCCGAAAGTGGTTACCAGTTCTTGCTCTACCCCCCAATACCTTTCATTTAAGCTCCACATTGACATGGTCGGTAAATATGCCCGATTTAGGGTTGTTTTGGGGATTGGAGAGGTCCTTCAAACATTAAGCCCGGAACCTATATCAGCAACGTGCTCTATTCTCATATGTCTATATATCATTTATGTGAACCCCATATTGCCATTGGCCTTAAAATTAGATATCAAATTCGTTTTTATACCCTACACCACTACTGTGGTACAGGGTATTATAACTTAGTGAATTAGTTTGTAACACTCAAAAGGAAGAGAGATAGACCCATTGATAAATTTGGTCTGAATCAGTCTATAGCCTGATACAGCTCCCATATAAATCGATCTCTCTATTTTACTTCTTGAGCCCCTAAATGCTAAATTATACTTTGAATAGAAAGCATTAAACAATGGTCCAAAGTTGGCCAGTATTCTGCAATGGAATCGCAATACGATTTTAAGACGGAAAAAAGACAGCAAAAAACAGATATGAAGTGTCGCAAAATGCAAAATTTTATTGAAATTTTGACTTTAAACAAGTAAAAGCGTGCTAAGTTCGGCCGGGCCGAATCTTATGTACCCTCCACCATAGATCGCATTTGTCGAGTTCTTTTCCCGGCATCTCTTCTTAGGCAATAAAGGATATAAGAAAAGATTTGCTCTGCTATTCGAGCGATATCAAGATATGGTCCGGTTTGGACCACAATTAAATTACATGTGGGAGACCTGTGTAAAATGTCAGCCAATTCGAATAAGAATTGCGCCCTTTGGGGGCTCAAGAAGTAAAATAGAGAGATCGATTTATATGATTCAGACCATAATAAACGCGTATGTTGATGGTCATGAGAGAATCCTTTGTACAAATCAGGCAAATCGGATAATAATTGCGACCTCTACAGGCTCAAGAAGTCAAGATCCCAGATAGGTTTGTATGACAGCTATATCAAGTTATGAACCAATTTAAACCATACTTGGCACAGTTGTTGGATATTACAACAAAACACGTCGTGCCAAAATTCATTCAAATCGGATAAGAATTGCGCCCTCTAGAGGCTCAAGAAGTCTAGACCCAAGATCGGTTTATATCAGGTTATGAACCGATTTGAACCATACTTAGCACAGTTGTTGGATATCATAACAAAACACGTCGTGCAAAATCTCATTCCAATCGTATAAGAATTGCGCACTCTAAAGGCTCAAGAAGTCAAGACCCAAGATCGGTTTATATGGCAGCTATATCAGGTTATGGACCGATTTGAACCATACTTGGCACAATTGTGCACAATTGTTGAATATCATAACAAAACACGTCGTGCAAAATTTCTTTCCAATCGGATAA
This sequence comes from Stomoxys calcitrans, assembly GCF_963082655.1. Lineage (NCBI taxonomy): Eukaryota > Metazoa > Arthropoda > Insecta > Diptera > Muscidae > Stomoxys > Stomoxys calcitrans. The sequence goes on along the minus strand of NC_081552.1, from coordinate 92,500,911 downwards.
GAGTTGCGCACTCTAGAGGCTCAAGAAGTCAAGACCCAAAATCGGTTTAAATGGGAGCTATATCAAAACATGGACCGATATGGCCCGTTTACAAGACCAACCGACCTACACTAATAAGAAGTATTTGTGCAAAATTTCAAGCGGCTAGCTTTACTCCTTCGGAAGTTAGCGTGCTTTCGACAGACAGACGGACGGACATGGCTAGATGGACATAAAATGTCGCGACGATCAAGAATATATATACTTCATGGGGTCTCAGACCAATATTTCGAGTAGTTACAAACAGAATGACGAAATTAGTATACCCCCATCCTATAGTGGAGGGTATAAAAATAAGTGCAATTGGCGAAATAATATTTCCGCTAGCGCTGCGTAATTAAGGCTCTGCAATCCGCTGGGTTTACCATGAGAAAGTGGTCAGCGAATTGTAGAGAAATGTTGTCCGACAAAACCCAGGAAAGTCTACTTCGTAAAGACTTCTTCAAAATTGATGATAGCAGCATTTGCTGGAGTGCAGTGTCTGATTCTTTTTTCTTCTAGGTATAACCATTCTCTGAGTCCACAACCTTTTTTCAAAAGGGTGTTCTCCGAAATTTCAAAGCTATTTGATTCTGCCGCAAGGCTTTCTCCCTGCATCTTTGTTGCAAAAATAATAATGCAAAGCATCTGCTTCTATTTCATGTTAAGAATTATGTGGCGCTGCTTGTTAGCCAAAATGATGGACAACATTATTCCTCAAATGAATTTGCCTGCCTATACTGCGCACTGTTGGATCGACTCCACTGTTGTGCTATCCTGGTTAGCTAAACCTCCATGCTATTGGACCACTTTCATGTATCAAGAATTTGCGAAGTTATTCATTCATCCAACTTAGCCCATATTTCATCAGAGTCCAAACCTGCCGACATGGCTAGCCGTGGAATATGTTCCTAAGATATTGTTGAATATGAACTATGGTGGAGAGGACCATCTTGGCTAAAATATGACTCTTTTGATTGGCCTAAACCAAACCTTCTTCCCACTGACATTGTGGAAATAGAGAGGAAAAGTATCAAAGTCAATTTTAGTTATTACGAAAACTTTGAGGAATTTTTTGATCGTTTTTCATCTTTCCCGTGGGCCATTCGTGTCATGGCAAACGTTTATCATTTCTACTTCAGGACACATTCAAAATTTCAGTCAAATGGTCAGACACATTTTAAAATTATTTTGTCTTCGGAACTCGTTAGAACTGACAACTGATTAATATTGTTGATTCATAAGGCTTATTATCCAAATGAGTACTCTTCATTATCCTCGAAAAAGATAATCTCAAAATCCATTACAATATTAAGTTGTAGTAGGCTAGCATCTTCGTCATCGTTGACCTTCAATGAGAAGCACACTATTATATTGGGTTGCCTAAAAAGTAATTGCGGATATTTTAAAAGAAAGTGTATGCATTTTTAATAAAACTTAGAATGAACTTTAATCAAATATGTGATTGCCATTTTGTTCGATAACCTTTTGCCATCTTCCTGGCAAATTTAGTATTCCACGCTCATAGAACTTCTGGCCTTTATCTGTTAAAACTGAACCAAGTGCGATTTTATAGCCTCATCATTGCCGAAAGTTTTACCATTTAAGGAGTTCTGCAAAGATCGAAATAAATGGTAGTCTGATGGTGCAAGGTCAGGGCTATATGGTGGATGCATCAAAAGTTCCCAGCCAAGCTCACTCAGTTTTTGGCGAGTGACCAAAGATGTGTGCGGTCTAGCGTTGTCCTGGTAGAATATGACACCTTTACGATTGACCAATTCTGGTCGCTTCTCCTTGATGGCTGTATTCAATTTGTCCAATTGTTGACAGTAAACATTCGAATTAATCGTTTGGTTCCTTGGAAGCAGCTCAAAATATACCACACCTTTCCAATCCCACCAAACAGACAGCATAGCCTTCTTTTGGTGGATATCAGCCTTTGAAGTAGTTTGAGCTGGTTCACTATGCTTGCACCATGATCGTTTTCGACTAACGTTGTTGTAAACAATCCATTTTTTATCTCCAGTTATGATTCGTTTTAAAAACGGATTGAATTCATTGCGTTTAAGGTGCATATCACAAGCGTTGATTCGGTTTGTTAAATCAATTTCTTTCAATACAAGTGGTACCCAAATATCAAGCTTTTTCACCAGTCCAAGACTTTTTATGTGATAATGAAGGTCGATTTTGGTATATTTAACTTCTCTCCTATCTCACGCTCAGTTACATGACGATCCAATTCGATTAATGCTTTGATTTGGTCATCATCAACTTCATTTGGTCGACCTTAAAAATCCGCAATTACTTTTTGGGCAACCCAATATTACCATACTAGCTGACCTGGGCCCGCTCCGCTGCGCCTTCTTTTACTTTATATGGAACAAAAGTTTCCTTGAAATATTTATTTTCGACAATAAAAGAGCTTTTAGTGAAATACCATGCTACGAAAATAGTATATCGCTTGACTAACAATTTAACGATATGAGTGCCTTTGTACGAATCCCATATGATTAGTCTACGAATTTAAGGTTGGATGTAGGGTGTACTCTACTTCCTAAAATACTTTATTTCAGCCCTCTACTACCATGATATCTGATTTAGGGGTGTTTTCGGGGGTGAAGTAGTCCCTTAGCCTTCTTTCAAAAACCATTTATTTAAACCCCATATTGCCATTGGTTTAGGGGAGTTTACACGATAAGGCGTCCCCCCAACACATGGCCCAAAATAGGTTAATAAATTCGTTTTCAAATCTTAAATACCACAAATTGGAATGGTCGAAAAATTTTTGCACTTTGCGGGGTGTTGTGGGGAAGGGGTGATGCCGTAAATACAAGTTCCTAAATGTGGATATCAAATTCGTATTCTACTCCCAAATACCTTTATTTGAATTTCATTTTGCGATGGTCACTAAAAATTGCTGCTTGTGGGGTATTTTGGGAAAGGAGTTGATCCCAGATCAATTCTTGCTCTACCCCCCAATACCTTTAATTTAATCTCCACATTGACATGGTCGGTAAATATGGCCGATTTAGGGATTGGAGTGGTCGCCCAAACACTAAGCCCGGAAAATATATCAGCAACGTGCTCTATTCTCATATATCTATATATCATTTATTTGAACCCCATATTGCCATTGGATATCAAACTCTTTTTTAAATCTCATTTAAACTCTTTATTGCAAAAGTCAGCAAATATGTCCGGTTTAGGGTATTGGCCCTAAAAACTATAAATATTTAGTTCCACTCTCTTTACGACCCAAATTGTCTTGGTGAGAAAATACGTCCTATTTGGGGGTTGTTATGGTGGTGGGACGTCCCCTAGACAGTTGGTCCCTAATGTTGATATCAAATACGTGGTCTTCTCCCAAATACCTTTAATTTGAGCCCCATATTTCAATAGTCGGCAAACGTGACCGGCTTGGTGGGTGTTTTGGGGGATAAGCGGCAACTCAGTGAGTTGGCCTTGAAAATATATATCGGATTCGTGTTCCACTCTAAAAACCCTCTTATTTGAGCCTCATATTCCAAAAGTCAGCGAATACTTACTTTTGAGTGGTGTTGTGGGGGTGGGTTGGCCCCATAGACACTTTTCCCGAATATTAATATCAGATTTGTGCTTTACTCCCAAAGACCTTTCATTTGAGCCACATGTGGCTATGGTCGTAAATGTGTCCCCTTTGTGTGAGGTTTTTGGGGAGGGGCGGCCCCCCAAACACTTGGTTTTATATTTGGATATCAGATTCTAATTCTACACTTAAATACCTTTTATTTAAGCCCCATATTCCCATGGTCAGTAAATAAGTCCTGTTTGGGGGGTTTTTTGGGGAAGGGGTGGACCCCCAGAAATGTGGTCCCACATTTGGATATCAGATTCGTATTATACTCGCAAATACCTTTCCCATATTGCCGTGGTCGGTAAATATGTCCGATTTAGGGGTGTTTTGGGGGTTGGGGTGGTCCCCCTAGCACTCGGTTCGACAAATGGATATCAGAGCACGTTGCTGATATATTTTCAGGGCTTAAAATTTGGGGAACCACCAAACTCCTCAAAACACCACTAAATCGGGCATATTTATCAACCATGACAATGTGGGGCTTAAATGAAAGGTATTGGGGGTAGAGCAAGAATTTATACCCATTTTCGGGACCAATTTTCTGGGGGTCTAACCCTTTCCCAAAATACCTCACAAACAGCAATTTTTTGCTGACCCTCGCAATATAGGGCTCAAATAAAGGTATTTGGGAATAGAATACGAATTTGATATCCAAATGTAGGACCATGTATTTGGGGCATCACCCCTTTCCCAAAACACCCCCAAAGGGAAAAAAATTTTCGGCCATGCCAATATGTGGTTAAAATGAAACATATTTGACATTAGAAAACGAATTTATAACCTATTTTGAGGCCATGTGTTTGGGGACGCCTCATCGTATAAACTCCCCTAAACAAATGGCAATATGGGGTTTAAATAAATAATATTTGAAAGAAGAGCACCATGCAGGGCGCAGCGGCGCGGGCCTGGGTCAGCTAGTCTTCTATAAATATGGACTCTTGTCTGGAGTCATATATTTTCATCCGCTCCAAGGTCTGTGAGTAAATTAGCACTAAACCGACAATGACGAGAACTACGGATTCAGACATTGGCTTGTAAGATGATGTAACTCTTAGAGCAGACGTCGTCTGTACAGAAAGCTGCCCCTTAGCCCTACACCTGGTCTGTATGGATTTACTCCAAATCTTGCTTCCATAAAAGGGGATTACTACTGTTGTCCTCCACCACTAGATTGTGCCTGCCTCGTTAGGGTCCTCCGATGTTCGCCATTAATCGCTCTATATAGGCTGTTATTTTCACCAATTTTGTTGCCGCGTGCTGCGTCTGGGCTGTAAACGTCAATTTGGTGTCGAATCGTATCCCTAGGAATGTTCCCTCGTGGGCAGGTGATGCACAGTCGTTTGCATTGCCAGCTGTAGTCCGTGAGTTTCCAACCAATGTCTAATTCTGATCATAACTTTCAGTAGCTTTCGTTGCGGCTCGTCCGTATTTCCGTCTGTGTAATGCAAATTTGCCCATGAACATTCCACTAAGGAGCAGGGGGCAAACTTCACACATATCAATGAGTGCTGTCCGATTCAAGTTTAAGATCAATAATTAGGGACCTCCTTTTTATAGCCGAGTTCGAAAGGCATGACGCATTGCGAAACCTCTTTGGGGAGAAGTTTTAACATGGCATAGTACCTCACAAATGTCGCAAAACCACCGCTCACATTTTTTGTTTGACAAGTTTACTACATTTGAGATTTTTTTTTTGTTTTTCTTTGGCCAAAATGTTGCCATTTGCATATACATTTTAATATGGCACCAATCAATTTGTCAGCTGCTTAAGTGAATATATACATACAAATGAGAGTATGTGGACCGTTCTCAAATTCATATATGTTGTTGTACCTTCAACCAAAACCCACCTCTTCAAGATTTATGAATAATGAAACACAAAACTATTTAAAAAGAAACGACTGGTTCTTTTATTTGTAAATATAATTAAATTGTGTAGTATTTTCATTGGTATAAGATACATAAGCACAAAAGCTTTTCCAGCTCCTTCCACTTGTTTCAAGATAATGTTGTTGTAATTGCAAGACCGAAAGCAAAACACTAGCTTTCATAATCGTTATTACTTCGTACAGATTTATTGCAATAGCTTGCTATGAAAGAAACATTTTTTATTTATTTTAGAAACATACAATATTTATTTATATTTATGCACATATTCTTTCTTATTTACGCATCCACAATTAACAAATTGTTTTCCACTCCGAGTAAATACATGTGAGCAAGATCACTAACACTAACAAACACTTTGTTACAATTAAAAGTTTGTCGATCGCGTTTATTTTACGTTAGAAATCGACTTGCTGCGCAGCGACTGTGATTGTGTTCGTTTTGGGCGTCGTGAAATGTAAATTTTTCCTTGATGAGAAAATAGGTTATAGCGGAACGAACACTTTTCATTTTTCGCTTATTTTTTATATCGAGTTTCACCTCGAAAACCGAATATGGTACTAACCTTAACATTGGGACTCCGACGGTGCCGTTCAGCTTTGAAGGTTATATGCAGCGAGTTGTAGTTTTTCAAGTGTGAATGGGGAGTGTGCGTGTCAGTACCCGCTAATTGTCGATTCTATCGGCGATTCTCTCGGAATCAAGCGTTATGTCGGAACCTGGGCCTGAATGTCTGAGTGTAGGGGGCGTACCGGTACCGTAACCGTACCGGTAAGGTAAAAACTAAACAGCGTAAAGTCTATTAGCTTTACCCACACGAATCCCTTGCTCTTTCCACACTTTATCGGCCGAATAGAACTGATAGTTGGAGTCCATATAGCAGTAGTTTTAGTCTCGGTCCAGAATCCTTGGGCGATTTATCTATTCTGCTCGCTGATAAGTACAATATTTGCTTCTAGTTTTATAATAATCTGTTGCAGACTATATCACATTACTCATATGCATACTACCTTGTAGAATTTTCACCGCGCTTTTGGTGTTATATTCTTGCAGCTTGCTGAACCGGAACAATTTATTTATTTTCAAATATTAAATTTCAATCAATCTGCTGAATAGGGGCTAGGAAAACCTATGTGACTCTCATCGCTTTTTTATTTAAGTTGAAAACTTATAGTTATCTTGCCATCCAGCTATCAATATTGGATTAAGGCATTCAAAAAGTTCTTCCTTACTTCATTTAATTTTTTTTATTCTGAAACTGATGTGAAAATCTCTGTGAAATCAACAAAAATGAAAATCCTGATTCCAATCAATACATGCCACAAATGTGTGAGAAATCGTCCTGTCACACTTAAATCCTTCCATCAATTTCAGTTTTCCCACAGCAAACACTTCAACAGCGCACACACATGTTCAGTGGCGATCGTACGACAACCATCAAAAAAAAAAAAAAAAAAAAAAAACGAAACGAAAGAAGAAATACACAAACAAATTGTTGCTGTTTCAACAGAAAAAAAAGATTAACTGGCTTTAATAAGGGTTGCTTAAATTGTTGAACAAAAATCAACTCATCAATGGAACATTGCAAAATATACAAAGTTGAGCCCAAAAACAAAATGCAAAAGTAGGAAACAAGGGTTAAGCCGGACAACAGACACACACCGGGTGACAATGTCATTCTAATAGGCTTCCAAGAGTGGCCACCTACCAGGTTCACCACCACCTGTCAATAGTGTTTGTATGTGATGGCCAGGACAGCTTTGTGAATATTATTTGTATTGCTTTCACGTTGAACACACATCACTGAGGATTTATGGAGTGGAATCCGGAATCTTCTTTTTATTGAACGCCCTCTAGTAAGTGAGTGTATGAGAGATTTAAATAGCAATTCCGTATGTCTATTTACTTATTCGCTATTGTTACACAGAGAAGAAGTGTGGAGCAAGAGTTTATGTTTTTACTATTGAATTTTCATATATATGGGAAACTTGAAACATTTTTTTTTTGCATTTTTAATGCCACTTTTATAAAATAAGTCGAAATTTAATTTTATGGGTCAGGGAAGGTCCCATTAGTAGAAACGTCTTTTAGAAGATGTTTCTAAACGTTTTTATACCCTCCACCACAGGATGGGGGGGTATACTAATTTCGTCATTCTGTTTGTAACTACTCGAAATATTCGTCTGAGACCCCATAAAGTATATATATTTTTGATCGTCGCGACATTTTATGTCGATCTAGCCATATCCATCCGTCTGTCCGACCGTCTGTCTGTCGAAAGCACGCTAACTTCCGAAGGAGTAAAGCTAGCCGCTTGAAATTTTGCACAAATACTTCTTATTAGTGTAGGTCGGTTGGTATTGTAAATGGGCCATATCGGTCCATGTTTTGATATAGCTGCTATATAAACCGATCTTGGGTTTTGATTTCTTGAGCCTCTAGAGTGCGCAATTCTAACCAATTGGAATGAAATTTTGCACGACGTGTTTTGTTATGATATCCAACAATTGTTATGATATCCATGGTTCAAATTGGTCCATAACCTGATATAGCTGCCATATAAACCTATCTTGAGTCTTGACTTCTTGAGCCTCTAGCGTGCGCAATTCTTACCCGATCAGAATGAAATTTTGCACGTCGTGTTTTATTATTATATCCAACAACTGTGCCAAGTATGGTTCAAATCGGTCCATAACCTGATATAGCTGCCATATAAACCGATCTTGGGTCTTGACTTCTTGAGCCTCTAGATTGCGCAATTCTTATCCGATAAGAATGAAATTTTGCACGACGTGTTTTGTTATGATATCCAATAACTGTGCCAAGTATGGTTCAAATCGGTCCATAACCTGATATAGCTGCCATATAAACCGATCTTGGGTCTTGACTTCTTGAGCCTCTATAGGGCGCAATTCTTATCCGAATGGAATGGAATTTCGCACGACGTGTTTTGTTATGATACCCAACAACTGCGCCAAGTATGGTTTAAATCGGTTCATAACCTGATATAGCTGCCATATAAACCGATCTTGGGTCTTGACTTCTTGAGCCTCTAGAGGGCACAATTCTTATCTGATTGGAATGAATTTTTGCACGAAGTATTTCGTTATGATATCCAACAACTGTGCCAAGTATGGTTGAAATCGGTCCATAACCTGATATAGCTGTCATATAAACAGATCTGGGGATTTGACTTCTTGAGCTTTTAGAGGGCGCAATTCCTATCCGATTTGGCTGAAATTTTGCATGACGTATTTTATTTTTACTTTCAACAACTGTGTCAAATAAGGTTCAAATCGGTTCATAACCTGATATAGCTGCCATATAAACCGATCTGGGATCTTGACTTCTTGACCCCTAGAGGTCGCAATTATTATCCGATATGCCTGAAATTTTGTACGACGGATCCTCTCATGACCATCAACAAACGTGTTATAATGGTCTGAATCGTTCTATAGCCCGATACAGATCCCGTATAAATCGTTCTCTCTATTTTACTTCGTGAGCCCCAATGGACGCAATTCTTATACGAATTGGCTGAAATTTTACACAGGTCTCCAACATATAATTTAATTGTGGTCCAAACCGGACCATATCTTGATATCGTTTTAATAGCAGAGCAACTCTTTTCTTATATCCTTTTTTGCCTAAGAAGAGATGCCGGGAAAAGAACTCGACAAATGCGATCCATGGTGGAGGGTATATAAGATTCGGCCCGGCCGAACTTAGCACGCTTTTACTTGTTTGCATTTTTAATGCCACTTTTATAAAATAAGTCGAAATTTAATTTTATGGGTCAGGGAAGGTCCCATTAGTAGAAACGTCTTTTAGAAGATGTTTCTAAACGTTTTTATACCCTCCACCACAGGATGGGGGGTATACTAATTTCGTCATTCTGTTTGTAACTACTCGAAATATTCGTCTGAGACCCCATAAAGTATATATATTTTTGATCGTCGCGACATTTTATGTCGATCTTGCCATATCCATCCGTCTGTCCGTCCGTCCGTCCGTCTGTCTGTCGAAAGCACGCTAACTTCCGAAGGAGTAAAGCTAGCCGCTTGAAATTTTGCACAAATACTTCATATTAGTGTAGGTCGGTTGGTATTGTAAATGGGCCATATCGGTCCATGTTTTGCATTAGCAGCTATATAAACCGATCTTGGGTTTTGATTTCTTGAGCCTCTAGACTGCGCAATTCTAACCAATTGGAATGAAATTTTGCACGACGTGTTTTGTTATGATATCCAACAATTGTTATGATATCCATGGTTAAAATCGGTCCATAACCTGATATAGCTGCCATATAAACCGATCTTGAGTCTTGATTTTTTGAGCCTCTAGAGTGCGCAATTCTTATCCGATTGGAATGAAATTTTGCACGACGTGTTTTGTTATGATATTCAATAACTGTGTCAACTATGGTTCAAATCGGGTAATAACCTGATATAGCTGCCATATAAACCGATCTTGGGTCTTGACTTCTTGAGCCTCTAGAGTGCGCAATTCTTATCCGATTGGAATGAAATTTTGCACGACGTGTTTTGTTATGATATCCAACAATTGTTATGATATCCATGGTTCAAATCGGTGCATAACCTGATATCGCTGCCATATAAACCGATCTTGGGTTTTGACTTCTTGAGCCTCTGGAGTGCGCAATTCTTATCCGATTGGAATGAAATTTTGCACGACGTGTTTTGTTATGATATCCAACTATTGTGCAGGTATGGTTCAAATCGGTTCATAACCTGATATAGCTGTCATATAAAACGATCTTGGGTCTTGACTTCTTGAGCCTCCAGACTGCGCATGGCGTATTTTATTCTTACTTTCAAAAACTGTGTCAAATAATGCCCAAATCTGTTCATAACCTGATATAGCTGCCATATAAACCGATCTGGGATCTTGACTTCTTGAGCCTCTAGAGGTCGCAATTATTATCCGATTTGCCTGAAATTTTGTACGACGCATCCTCTCATGACCATCAACGTGTTTATTATGGTCTGAATCGGTCTAATGCCCGATACAGCTCCCATATAAATCGATCTCTCCATTTTACTTCTTAAGCCCCCAAAGGGCGCAATTCTTATTCGAATTGGCTGACATTTTACACCCGACAATATCTTGATATCGCTCTAATAGCAGAGCAAATCTTTTCTTATATCCTTTTTTGCCTAAGAAGAGATGCCGGGAAAAGAACTCGACAAATGCGATCCATGGTGGAGGGTATATACGATTCGGCCCGGCCGAACTTAGCACGCTTTTACTTGTTTAATAGTTTAATTGAAGTATAATTATGAGAAAAGTGCAAGTCGTATTAGATATCTCCGGTCTATATGTTCATTTGGAGATTTTTGGAGAAGCTTCCCAAAATTCGTGCTCTATTTTTATGCCGTTAATCCATGTGTTCGATCGGGAGTTGAAGTTCGTTCACATACTTGCACTGAAAAAATTTTTGTTCCAAATTTAAAGATTTTTAAAACTAAAATAAAAATGGTCAATGTTCAAAATTTTTAAGGAACATATTTTTTAGAGAAAGGTTTTTTATCTTATAATAAATTGTTTTGTTTTACAGAAAAACTCATAATAAAAGACAAAAAATTTAAGAATGAATATTTTCGAAAACGACGATATTCGGAGTCAAAAAGTCGGGTAAAGTTGTCTTTTTGATACCCTACATAACATTGGTGATAAAGGCAAAGTCGTTGTAAAAAAATTGGTTTAAATTTGACCAAAGTTCATACACATTGTTGGGAATCAAAGAGGAAAACGCTGTGCAAAGCTTTTAGAAGATCCGTTGATCTTCACAAAATCTCAAAAAAATTTTTTCCTAAAGACAAAATTTCAATAAAATATTCTCCAAAGACAAAATTTGGTACAGGCCAGGTCCTCCTCGAAAATATATTTGCTATATATATTATTATATTTTTCTACACACAAAACTTTTCTAAAGGCAAAATTTTATTTAAAAATTTTTAAATTTGGTCAGGGCTCCCTTGAAACTAAAATTTTTAAAATTACAGTTTGAAAGACATTTTTTTCTATTGACAAAATTTAAGTTAAAATTTATTCTAAATGTTAATGAAATTTTCCTAAAGTCAATGACATTTGCATTATAAAGACAAAACTTTACTCCGGCTCGGCCCGATCGAAATTTTTTTATTCAAAAAGCAACTTTCTAGCAAAATGTTCTTTAAAGTCAAAATTTCAAAGAATTGTTTAAGGGCAAATTTTTAATATTTTTTTTTTCTCTAAAAACTAAGTCTTCAAACTTTTTCTTTAAATGCGAAATTTCGAAATTTATTTCTGTGAAAGTACGTTCGATTCCATTATGTATGGAACTCGATTTTTTTGTGTGACCACGCCGGCACGCTGAACCCAATTTTCGACACTTTTCAAGCAGAAATCGGCCAATACTGCTGCGATTTCGCGTTCGATATTCGTACGAAGTTCGTCAATCATCGCTGGCTTGTTGGCATACAGCATAGACTTGACATAGCACTACAGGAAATACTCTAACGCCGTCAAATCGCATGATCGAGGCGGCCAATCTACCGGAACATTTCGTGAGATAACACGTTCTCCAAACCAGGGCTGTGGAATCGGAGTCGAGCAATTTTCCCCGGACTCAGAGTCGAAAAAATTTTCTCGTCTCCGACTTCGGACAAAATAGAAAAAAATGTTTCAACAAAAATAATAATTAAAACAAGTAAAAGCGTGCTAAGTTCGGCCGGGCCGAATTTTATATACCGTCCACCATGGATCGCATTTGTCGAGTTCTTTTCCCGGCATCTCTTCTTAGGCAAAACAAGTAAAAGCGTGCTAAGTTCGGCCGGGCCGAATCTTATTCACCCTCCACCATTGATCGCATTTGTCGAGTTCTTTTTACTTGGCACAGTTGTTGGATATCATAACAAAACACGTTGTGCAAAATTTCATTCCAATCGGATAAGAATTGCGCACTCTAGAGGCTCAAGAAGTCAAGACCCAAGATCGGTTTATATGACAGCTACATCAGGTTATCGACCGTTTTGAACCATACTTGGCGCAGTTGTTGGATATCATAAAAAAACACGTCGTGCGAAATTTCATCCCAATCGGATAAGAATTTCGCACTCTAGAGACCCAAGAAGTCTAGACCCAAGATCGGTTTATATGGGAGCTATATCAAAACATAGACCGATATGGCCCATTTACAATACCAACCGACCTACACATATAAGAAGTATTTGTGCAAAATTTCAAGCGGCTAGCTTTACTCCTTCGGAAGTTAGCGTGCTTTCGACAGACAGACGGACGGACTGGCGGGCGGACGGACGGACAGACGGACGGACATGGCTAGATCGACATAAAATGTCACGACGATCAAGAATATATATACTTTATGGGGTCTCAGACGAATATTTCGAGTAGTTACAAACAGAATGACGAAATTAGTATACCCCCCATTTTATGGTGGGGGGTCCGTCCGTCCGTCTGACTGTCGAAAGCACGCTAACTTCCGAAGGAGTAAAGCTAGCCGCTTGAAATTTTGCACAAATACTTTTTATTAGTGTAGCTCGGTTGGTATTGTAAATGGGCCATATCGGTCCATGTTTTGATATAGCTGCCATATAAACGGATCTTGGGTCATGACTTCTTGAGCCTCTAGAGGGCGCAATTCTTATCCGATTGGAATGAAATTTTGAACGACGTGTTTTGTTATGATATACAATAACTGTGCCTAGTATGGTTCAAATCGGTCCATGACCTGATTGGGTCTTGACTTCTTGAGCCTCTAGAGTGCGCAATTCTTATCCGCTTGGAATGAAATTTTGAACGACGTGTTTTGTTATGATATACAATAACTGTGCCTAGTATGGTTCAAATCGGTCCATAACCTGATTGGGTCTTGACTTCTTGAGCCTCTAGAGTGCGCAATTCTTATCCGATTGGAATGAAATTTGCACGACGTGTTTTGTTATAATATCCAACAACTGTGCCAAGTATGGTTCAAATCGGTCCATAACCTGATATAGCTGCCATATAAACCGATCTTGGGTCTTGACTTCTTGAGCCTCTAGAATGCGCAATTCTTATCCGCTTGGAATGAAATTTTGAACGACGTGTTTTGTTATGATATACAATAACTGTGCCAAGTATGGTTCAAATCGGTCCATAACCTGATTGGGTCTTGACTTCTTGAGCCTCTAGAGTGCGCAATTCTTATCCGATTGGAATGAAATTTGCACGACGTGTTTTGTTATGATATCCAATAACTGTGCGAAGTATGGTTCAAATCGGTCCATAAACTGATATAGCTGTCATATAAACCAATCTTGGGTCTTGACTTCTTGAGCCTCTAGAGTGTGCAATTCTTATCCGATTTGAAAGCATTTTTGCACGAAGTGTTTTGTTATGATATCCAACAACTGTGCCAAGTGTGGTTCAAATCAGCTCATAACCTGATATACCTGTCATATAAATAGATCTGGGGACTTGACTTCTTGAGCTTCTAGAGGGCGCAATTCCTATCCGATTTGGTTGAAAATTTTCATGAAGTATTTTATTCTTACTTTCAACAACTGTGTCCAGTAAACTTCAAATAGGTTCATAACCTGATATAGCTGCCATATATACCTATCTGGGATCTTGACTTCTTGAGCCTCTGAGCAATTATTATCCGATTTGCCTGAAATTTTGTACGACGGATTTCTCATGACCATCAACATACGTGTTTATTATGGTCTGAATCGGTCTATAGCTCGATACAGCTCCCATATAAATCGATCTCTCTATTTTACTTCTTGAGCCCCCCATATAAAGCGTGGTAAATTCGGCCGGGCCAAAAATTTACACAAAATTAATTTAGTTGTTGATCGAGAGACCGTTTTACATGGGATCTGAATCCAGTTACTGATATGGACCGATTTTGGCAGAGTTGTTGGAAGTCGTAACAGACAACAATTGGGGTTTGTAAGGACTCAAGAATTCAAATCGGGAGATCCGTTTATATGGGAGCTATATCAGGTTGTAAACCAATTCGGACCGTACTTTGTAAAGTTGTTGAAAATGATAACGGGTCACAACATGCAAAATTTCAGCCAAATCGTCCAGGGGCTAAAGAAGTTTATATGGGAGATATATTTAAATCTGAACCGATATGGTCAATTTGCCTTCTCCAATAACCTTCATCAATAATTACTATCTGTTCAACATTTCAAGCGGCAAGCTTTACGCGTTCGACAGACAGACGGACGGACAGATGGACATGGCTAGATCGACTCAGATCGTCGAGACGATCAAGAGTATAAATACTTCATGGCGTCTTAGATGAATATTTCGAAGTGCTACAAATGGAACTATGGAAATGGACTAGATTAGTATACCTCCATCCTATGGTGGTGGGTATAAAAATACAACTAAAACTTTTCTTGATGCCTCCATTATCTTAAATCTTTTCAATGGCAGAAATCTGAAAATATAATTTTGAAAACCACTTTGTTGTTGTTTAAAGAGAGAAAAACATCAAACATGCTCGATGGCCTTCTTGTTCGAGTTCGCAAATTCAACTTATGATATTATTTTTATACCCTCCACCATAAGATGGGGGGTATACTAATTTCGTCATTCTGTTTGTAACTACTCGAAATATTCGTCTGAGACCCCATAAAGTATATATATTCTTGATCGTCGTGACATTTTATGTCGATCTAGCCATGTCCGTCCGTCCGTCCGTCCGTCCGTCTGTCTGTCGAAAGCACGCTAACTTCCGAAGGAGTAAAGCTAGCCGCTTGAAATTTGGCACAAATACTTCTTATTAGTGTAGGTCGGTTGGTATTGTAAATGGGCCATATCGGTCCATGTTTTCATATAGCTGCCATATAAACCGATCTTGGGTCTTGACATCTTGAGCCTCTAGAAGGCGCAATTCTTATCCGATTGGAATGAAATTTTGCACGACGTGTTTTGTTATTATATCCAACAACTGTGCCAAGTATGGTTGAAGTCGGTCCATAACCTGATATAGCTGCCATATAAACCGATCTTGGGTCTCGACTTCTTGAGCCTCTAGAGTGCGCAATTCTTATCCGATTAAAATGAAATTTTGCACGACGTGTTTTTTTATTATATCCAACAACTGTGCCAAGTATGGTTCAAATCGGGTAATAACCTGATATAGCTGCCATATAAACCGATCTTGGGTCTTGACTTCTTGAGCCTCTAGAGTGCGCAATTCTCATCCGATTGAAATGAAATTTTGCACGAAATATTTCGTTATGATATCCAATAACTGTGCCAAGTATGGTTGAAATCGGTCCATAACCTGATATAGCTGTCATATAAACAGATCTGGGATCTTGACTTCTTGACCCCTAGAGGTCGCAATTATTATCCGATATGCCTGAAATTTTGTACGACGGATCCTCTCATGACCATCAACAAACGTGTTTTTTATGGTCTGAATCGGTCTATAGCCCGATACAGATCCCATATAAATCGCTCTCTCTATTTAACTTCGTGAGCCCCAATGAGCGCAATTCTTATACGAATTGGCTGAAATTTTACACAGGTCTCCAACATATAATTTAATTGTGGTCCGAACCGGACCATATCTTGATATCGTTTTAATAGCAGAGCAACTCTTTTCTTATATCCTTTTTTGCCTAAGAAGAAATTCCGGGAAAAGAACTCGACAAATGCGATCCATGGTGGAGGGTATATAAGAATCGGCCCGGCCGAACTTAGCACGCTTTTACTTGTTATTTTTAATTTTGTCTTTAAAAACCATTTAAATGAAAATTCCTCCCTCTTATCCTAATTGTCAGAAACGCCTGATCTAGGATATGGGTGGTGCGATTTAAGAACCACCATTTGGTATCCAAGTTTCGGGTGCGGCGTTTAGGGGGGTCGACCCACCCCTGTAACCCACCAAATATATGTTTAGACCATCCACAATAATATGGGATTTAGATGAAAAGTATTTAAGAGTAGAAAACTTATCTGATATCCAAAAGCCGGACCAAGTGTTTGGGGGACCACCCAATCACCAAAACACCCCTATATCGGACATATTTACCTACTTACTCAAATGAAAGATATTTGAGAGTAAAGCACGAAATTGGTACTCACTTTCGGGACCAAGTTTCTGGGGGTCCAATCGTTTCCCAAAACACCCCCCAAAACAGGACTTATTTACTGACCATGGCGATATGGGTATTTGAGTGTTGAAAACGAATTTGATATCCAAATGTGGGACAAAGTATTTGGTCCCACCCCCAAAGAGGATAAATTTACCACTGAAGCTATATGGAGTCCATCCTACCCCCATAACTCCCCCCAAATATATCTGATATACATTTTCAGGCCAAGTTACTAAGGGACCGCTCCATCCCCCAAATCACCCCCAAAACGGGCATGTTTGCCAACTATAGACATATGTGGCTCAAACAAAAGATATTTGGGTGTTGAGCACGAATCTAATATCAACATTCGGGACAAACTGTCTGGGGACGTCTAACCCCATAAAAACCCCTAAATAGGACGTACTTGCTCACCATGGCAATTTGGAGTTCAAAGAATGTGAAGTTCGATGTTGATAGTTTTTGGGGCCCACCCTCCAAACCGGACTTATTTGCTAACTTTTGCAATAAGGGTCTCTAATGAAAGGTATTTGAGATTAGAAAAAGAGTTTGATTCCCTATTTTGGGGCCAATGGCAATATGGGGTCCAAATATATGATATTTGAGAGTAGAGCACGATACTGATACATTTTCTGGACTAAGTGTTTGGGGACCACCCCACCCTCAAAACATCCGTGTATCCAATGTATAGTACGAAATTGATACTCACTTTCGGGACACAGTTTTTGGGGATCTACCCTTTCCATTAAACACCCCACAAACTGGCCATGGCAATATGGGGCTCAAATAAAAGGTGTTTGAGATAAGAAAACGAAATGTAAACTCCCCTTAAACCAATGGCAATATGGGGTTTAAATAAATGGTATTTGAAAGTAGAGCACGATGCTAATATTTTTTTCAGGCTTATGTATCTGGGTTAGATATGTTTGTTCGATATAATGTAAAAGAAGGCGCAGCGGAGCGGGCCCGGTTCAGCTAGTTTATTACAAATATTTCGAAGTGTTACAAACGAAATGACGAGATTGGGGAAAAATTCACTTAACAGTGTGCACCTCCTAGTTCTGAGCCCTATTATCATTCTCCTCCTCTTCATGCTAAATCCTTAAGATCCATTAGGTCCTTCCCTGGTCCAATTTTTAATTTTATTCATTGTCTATTGTACTCGCGAATATTTCCTGATCATATTTCAATGGTCAGCAAATACGTACTATTTAGGGTGTTATGTGAGTGGGATGCCCCCATAGACACTTTTTCCGAATGGTGATATCAGATTCGTTCTCTACTCCCAAAAGACCTTTCATTTTAGCTCCATATTGCTATGGTCAGTAAATATGTGCCCTTGGGAGGTATTTTCGTGGAGGTGCGGCCCTCAAACACTTAGTAATACATTTGGATATCAGATTCGTATTCTACTCTGAAATATCTCTTATTTGAGCCCCATGTTTCTGTGGTCGATACATATGTCCGATTTAGGGAAGATTTGGGGGTTGGGTTGATCCTCGCAAATACCGGATAAGTTTTTTACCTTAAATACATTTAATTTGAGTCCCAACTTGTTGTGACTGGTCCATATATATATATATATATATATATATATATATATATATATATATATATATATATATATATATGTATATATATATATATATATATATATATATATATATATATATATATATATATATATATATATATATATATATATATATATATATATATATATATATATATATATATTTATATATATATATATATTTGGTGCGTTTTGGGGGTGGGGCGGCCCCTCTAGGCGCCCCACCCGAAATTTGAATCCAAATTTTTTGTTTTTACGTTACTGCAATATCAGATGGCAAAAAAATTTTCGCTTTAATCGCACCAGCCATCACCGACATCTCTTGTTTCTGAAAATTAGGGTAAGGGGGACGGTCCGACCTCCTTCCGATACCAAAAAAATTAGTAGCCAATTTTCACTACGGGATCATTATGCGCCATCTGTGAAAATTTAAAGAAAATTGCTTAAGCCGTTTTAGAGTCTATACGGAACAGATAAACAAACAAACACAAATTGATCTTTATAGCCACCACCGAAGGAGGGAGGTAGTTTCATTTTATCATTCCATACACTCAATAATGTATATATATCTATCCATGTCCGTCCGTCTGTCTGTTGAAATCACGCTACAGTCTTTAAAAATAGAGATATTGAGCTGAAATTTTGCACAGGTTCTGTTTTGTCCATAAGCAGGTTAAATTCGAAGATGGGCTATATCGGACTATATCTTGATATAGCCCCCATAAACACCCATCCGCCGATCTAGGGTCTTAGGTCCATAAACGCCACATTTATTATCCGATTTTGCTGAAACTTGGGACAGTGAATTATGTAAGGCTAGTCGACATCTCACTTCAATTTAGCTCAGATCGGTTCAGATTTGGATATAGCTGAATTATAGACCGATCTCTCGATTTAAGGTTTTGGGCCCGTAAAAGGCGCATTTATTGTCCGAGGTTGCTGAAATTTGGGACAGTGAGTTGTGTTAGGCTCTTCCATAACTTTCTGCAATTTGGCCCAGATCGGTCCAGATTTGGATATAGCTGCCATATAGACCGATCGCTCGATTTAAGGTTGTGGGCCCATAAAAGGCGAATTAATTATCTGATTTAGCCGAAATTTGGGGCAGTGAGTTGTGTTAGACTCCTCCACAACTTTCTGTAATTTGACCCAGATCGGTCCAGATTTGAATATAGCTGCCATATAGACCGATCTCTCGATTTAAGATTATGGGCCAATAAAAGGCGCATTTATTGTACGACACCGCCGAAATTTGGGACAGTGGGTAGTGTTAGGCCCCTCGACATCCCTCTTCAAATTGGACCAGATCGGTTCAGATTTGGATATAGCTGCCATATGGCCCGATCTCTCGATTTAAGGCACCTTTTGTGGAGCCATAAAAGGCACATTTATAATCCGATTTCGCTGATGTTTGAAACAGTGACTTATGTTAGGACTTTCGACATCAGTGTCGTATATGGTTCATATTGGTCTATAATTGGATATGGCTACCAAAATGACCAATATTTTGTTTTACAAAATTGAACAATGACTTGTACCTAGTAGTCGATGTCCGCGTCCAAGTAGTCGATGTCCGCGTCGAATTTGGTTCAAATCGGACCATATTTCTATATAGCATCTATGGGGGCATAAATTATGCATTTTTCACCGGATTATGACAAAAGGTGGTTTATATATGTACCCGAGGTGGTGGGTACCCAAAGTTCGGCCCGGCCTTTTTACTTGTCTATCTATATATATGAAAATGAATTTGTGTTTGTTTGTATGTTTGTTTGTTTGTTTGTTTGTGGGTTTTTCAATTTGTTTGTTCCTCATAGACTCAAAAACGGCTAAACCGATTTCTTTGACATTTTCACAGATTGTGGGAGTGGTCCGGAAGAAGCAAAAGGCTATAAAATGTTTTTAATTTGCAAGGGGAGCGGAACTCTCCCTTACCCCAAAAGTACCACCCAAAAATAAAAGGGCTGTTTTCAATTGGATTTAGTTAATCCACTTGTATTTAGTTGATCTAGCAGCCAGTAGATGGCGATAATTTAGAGAAACCAACATGACCAGAAAGAGGGCAGATTTTCAAAAACTCCAGATTGGGGAGGAGAAGGCCGATTTAAGTGAAATTTTGTTGGTATCAAAATCTGGGGTGGGCCTCTTATAAGCCACCCACCCACAAAGCCCGCCAAACGGTTTTGTAGACTGATCACTATTATATGGAAATAAAATATAAGGTATTTGAGAGTAGAAAACGAATCTGATAATCATTAAGTGTTTCGTGGCTCACCCAATCCCCAAAAAATTCCTCAAATCAGACACATTTACCGACCATGGAAATATGGATTTTAAATGAAAGTTCTTTGGGAGTAGAGCAAGTAATTGACTTTTAATTGTGGGACCAAGTCTATGGGAGTCCACCACATCCCAAGAAGAATTTTACTGACCATTGCAATGTGGGGTTTAAATAAGAGGTATAAAAGTGTAGTCAAATCCACAGGAAAATTGGATTACATTTTTAACTGAAAGTAGACAGAAATTTCCAAATTTAGAGTACTCCTCTCCAACATATCATTATCGGGCGCAGCAGAGCTGGTCTGGCTCAGCTATTTATATACACCATAAAATTAATTACTAATAATTACTAAAAATAAAAAATTGAAGTGCTTGGAAAGCACGATTTTTAAACTCAACATGATTTTGTTTAAATTTTCCCGTTTTTTTTTCTCGGTATACCATAATCCACATTAGCATTTAAAAGAAGTTATATAGGTTCTACAGTGCTCCAAAAGTATCGAGCTTCAAGTATCGGAAAACTAAAAACATATCGTCTAAATAAGAAGCATTTCAAATTAATTGTCGAAATCATGTTCAAACCATAAAACATTTTTCATGGCTAATTCAAACAAGCGGAAAATTAAAATTGCTTGGAATATTTATCAAAGCAAAAACATAAATTTTCTTGTGGAGTAGAAATGTAGTGTAGGCAAAAAATCGGAATTGATTTCAATAGGCTTCGTCTATAGGCAAAAAACAATAACGGTGCCAATTTTGAAGGTGGTCGGAAGAAAGTTGCGACCGGTGCGTTATACACAAATTACCACGGACAGACAGAGAGACGGACAATCGAATCAGGAACTGATTCTGATGTCCTGCACCGCAATAGTGGTAAAAGGAAACAGAAGTGATAGGATTTGTCCATAGGATAGGTTGGAAGATGTGCGCCATGATTTACGTGACCTTCTTCGCCGCCTGGTATAGACGTTTGTTAATGTACCTTGCGTAACACTCTAACACTTTGACGAAGTGTTGTCAACGGAATGACAAAATGAATATACCCCCATCCTTCGGTGGTGGGTATAAAAAAAGTAAAAGCGTGATAAGTTCGGCCGAGACGAATCTCGGGAACCCACCACCATAGATTCTGTTAAATATATTTACAAAATAAATTTAGTTGAAGGGGCATTATTTTATTCTATATACCAAACTTCTGTCAAACCAGCAAAAATTAAAGCTTCTAGGAACCGAACATGAATGATCGAGAGACCGGTTTACATGGGAGCTACATCAGGTTATAGACTTATTTGGACCGTTCTTGTCACAGTTGTGGAAAGTCACAACAAAACACTACATTCTCAATTTAGCCGAATCGGACAAAAATTGCGGCTTGTAAGGGAGCTAATCAAGCTAAAGACCGATTCGGACCGAACTAAGCACAGTTGTAAGAAGTCATAACAGAACACTACATGCAAAATTTCAACCAAATTTTCGGCTTATATGGCAGCTATATCAAGTTATGAATTGTTTTAGACCATACTTGTCGCAGTTGTTAGAAATCATTCTTCAACTACATGTGCAAAATTTCAGCCAAATTGGATATGAATAGCGCCCTCTAGAAGCTCAAAAAATCTAATCGGAAGATCGGTTTATATGGCAGCTAAATCAGGTTATGAACTGATTTGAACCATACTAAGCACAGTTGTTGGAAGTGATACCAAAACACAACGTGCCAAATAGGATAATATTTGCGGTCTCTAGAGGCTTAACAAGTCAAGACCCAAGATCGGTTTATATGGCAGCTATATCAAAACATGGACCGATTTGGCCCATTTACTATCCCAAACGACCTACACTGATAAAAAGTATTTGCGCAAAATTTCAAACGCATAGTTTTGCTCGTTCGAAAAGTAGCGTGCTTTCGACAGACAGACGGACAGACATGGCTAGTTCGACTTAAAATGTCATGACGATCAAGAATATAAATACTTTATGGGGTCTTAGACGCATATTTCGAGGTGTTACAAACAGAATGACGAAATTAGTATACCCCCATTCTATGGTGGAGGGTATAACAAGGTTCAATTAAGAAATTTCTACATTCGTCTGAGACCCTATAAAGTATATATATTCTTGATCGTAGCGACATTTTTTGTCGAAATAGCCATGTCCGTCCGCCGGTTTGTCGAAAGCACCCTAACATCCGAAGAAGTAAAGCTAGCGGCTTGAAATTTTGCACAAATATTTCTTATTAGTGTAGGTCGATTGGTATTGTAAATGGGCCATATCGGTCCATGTTTTAATATAGCTGCCCTATAAACCGATCTTGGGTCTTGATTTCTTAAGCTTCTAAAGTGCGCAATTCTTATCCGATTTGAATGAATTTTTGCACTAAGTATTTTGTTACGATATCCAACAACTCTGCCAAGTATGGTTGAAATCGGTTCATAACCTGATATAGCTGTCATATAAACAGATCTGGGGACTTAACTTCTTGAGCTTCTAGAGGACGCAATTCCTATCCGATTTGGTCGCAATTATTATCCGATTTGCCTAAAATTTTGTACGACAGATCCTCTCATGACCATCAACGTACGTGTTTATTATGGTCTGAATCGGTCTATAGCCCGATACAGCTCCCATATAAATCGATCTCTATATTTTACTTCTTGAGGCCCCAAAGGGCGCAATTCTTATTCGAATTGGCTGACAGTTTACACAGGTCTCCAACATATAATTTAATTGTGGTCCAAACCGGACCATATCTTTATATCGCTCTAATAGCAGATCAAATCTTTTCTTATATCCCTTTTTGCCTTAGAAGAGATGCCGGGAAAAGAACTCGACAAATGCGATCCATGGTGGAGGGTATATAAGATTCGGTCCGGCCGAACTTAGCACGCTTTTACTTGTTCTTTTGTATCACGGGAAGTGGTAGGTAAACTAGGCATAAGTTTATCATATTTTTAATTGTAGGAATTAAATTGTTATTGGGTAGTATAATTGCGCCTTGATGAAGATTATATTGTGGTCCCTTTCGCACATACCCAAAACCATTGCCAAAAGAAGTGAGAATGAGTGAAATATATGTCTCGCTTCAATCATATACACACTCACTTTTAGGAAATTGTAGAATGCAACACGCTCTACATGGCATATTAATATTATCTTATTTTATTATTTTATCATCTATATAAAGGTATATTGACTTGGGAAACGGAACTAGATATCGTGGTACCGTAAGCAAAATGCTAAAACCACTTTTATTCATATGTATTCAATATTCGATATGTATTCAATTTTTGGAGTGTTTTACCCCAAAGGCACCAACTGGCATGTAGCCTTATTATAACAATATGGGGCTAAAAATGAGTTCGGAATTCGACATCGAAATTTTGGGTTAACAATCTCGAGAGCCTCCAAAACTGCTCGAAAGGAAATTTTGCCGATTTAAAAAAATCTGGGTCTACATGTAAGGGTTTAGGAGTAGAGTACGAAGGTAACGTTCAAACATTTAACAAGTGGCTGAGAATCCGTCTAAGTTGATTGTTGTCCAATAAAGGCAAAATATAATATTCAAATGAGGGATGTATGGCGGTAGTGTCAAAATTTGTTCCACCCTCTTGTAAAAGCTCTAAACAGTAAGTATGGAAAGCATCTGAAATGGCTATATAAATTCAAGTTTCTGTCGCTCGCCCTCCTACAATTCTCACCAAACGGACATATAACCCGATAATAACAATATGGTGCATACATTAAAGGAGAGGGATACGAATCCTACTTATAATAAATGAAAATTATTATTGTACGGCTGCACAATCTTAACTTTTTGAAATATGCCCTGAATTCAACCGAAAGGTATTGGCAAGTTGTGTATGCCAACAATGTGGGGTTTATTTGAAGTCAAGATGCACCCTATGAGACCTATAAGTTTAGATAATATATATATAAGTACATTTTTATTCAGTGCATTGTAAAAGGCACAGAGGAGCATGCTTGGGTGGGCTAGTTTTTATTGCAATATCAAAAAAGTTGCTTAAAAGAAAGGGAAATATGCAGATAATTCGTTTTTAGAGTTAACTAGCTGACCCGGGCCCGCTCCGCTGCGCCTTCTTTTACTTTATATGGAACAAAATTTTCTTTGGAATATTTATTTTCGACAATTAAAGATCTTTCAGTGAAATACCATGCTACGAAAATAGTATATCGCTTGACTTACAGTTTAACAATATAAGTGCCTTTATGTGGATCCCATATGATCTTTATTGGTCAACGAATTTAAGTTTGGATGCAAGGTGATGTCCGATTTAGTGGTGTTTTCGGGGGAGAGGTGGTCCCCCAGATACTTGGCCCTGAAAAAATATCAGCATCGTGATCTTGTCCAAAATACCATTTATTTAAACCCATATTGCCATTGGCTGAAGAGGAGTTTACAGGATGAGGCGTCCCCCAAACCCATGGCCCTGAAAAATATCAGCATCGTGCTCTTGTCTGAAATACCATTTATTTAAACCCCATATTGCCATTGGCTGAAGAGGAGTTTACAGGATGAGGCGTCCCCCAAACACATGGCCCCAAAATAGGTTATCAAATTCGTTTTCTAATCTAAAATACCTTTCATTTGGGCCACATATTGGCATGGTCGAAAAAAATTTTCCCTTTGGGGGTGTTTTGTGTAAGGGGTGATACCCTTACTACATGGTCCAACATTTGGATATCAAAGTCGTATTCTACTTCCAAATACCTTTATTTGAGCCCCATATTGCGATGGTCACTAAAAAACTGCTGATTTTGGGGTATTTTGGGAAAGGGGTAGACCCCCAGAAAATTGGTCCCGAAAGTGGGTATCAATTCTGGCACTACCCCCCAATTCCTTTCATTTAAGCCCCACATTGTCATGGTCGGTAAATATGCCCGATTTAGGGTTGTTTTGGGGAGTGGGGTGGATTCGAACCCAAGCAGTCAGCGTCATAGGCGGACATGCGCTACAGTGGTATGAGTATTGGAGGGTATAAGTATACTTTACGTACCAAATTTCGCCCAAATCGGATCAAAATTGAGACGTCTACGGGCTCAGCCAGTCAAATGAAAAGCTAATGCTTCTAGAGATTCATAAAGTCAAGCCCATTTGATATAAGAGCTATATCCATATCTGAACTCATATGGCCTTTTTGCAATTCCCAGAGACTCGCATCAGAACGAAGAAACTTTGCAAACTTTGCTGATATATACTTTCACTCGAACAATAGCTATCGTGCTTTCGACAGGCAAATAGGAAATCGGATAGATATGTCCATTGCCGGCCATATCGAAAGCTGGACGAATGCGCCCCATACTTTCCAGTAATAGGAAAGAAGCTTACATAACTAATCGTTTTAACCTCCAACGAAAATGGATAAAAAATACGACTTCCCTAAATAAAACGGTACCAAACATAGAATTGTACCAAGTTTCAGTTCGATAGCACAATCTGTAAAAATACTAGCGTGCTTAAGGTAAACAGACAGACACACTCATGTACAATTGGATATGACTAAAGTGCTTCGAATACACAAAATTTATTGCTCAGCATTTTATTAGTCCAATATTCATGTTGGCTCCAAAAGTCGACATTTTCCCACATTTCTTGTCAAATAGTCGGGATAGCCACAGAAAGTCGGGATCATCGCGGCTAATCTCGACCATTTGGCGGGCCTAGTTAAAGTTGTCACCAATCGAAATCATGCAAAAAAATTAAATTCGTACCAAATTATTCCATTAGTAAATCGCAAAATACGAGACTGGTTTCGTATTTATTTCAGCCTAAATTTCAAAAAATAAGAGTTACAGATTTTGTTAGGGAGTTTTGAGCACAGCAAAGATCCAACAAATAATTTTGGAAATCGGACCACGAATATAGATTTGGCAGCCCGAAATTTTTTTCGAAATGCAGAGCTGACCTACTTTACGTCCCTGTCAAGATCCCTGCCCGGACCACCTAGGGCTTTGAAATTTTTCGGCATCATCTCGATAACACCTAATCATTTCAAAGAGTTATCTCAATCCATTCCCAAATTGCATATTTTTTAATAGTTTTTTTTTTCGATTCTATCCCACAATGCGATTGGTAACGTCGAGGAAGAAGTATGGCCCAATGACGCCGCCGGAATCTTAACCGCGCCAAACAGTTATTTTTGTGGATGAAGGGTTGATTCGGGAAGCGCATGTGGATTTTCACTTGATCAATAACACCTATTTTGCTTATTGAATAACCCATTAAGCCCAAAATGAGCTCCGTCAAAATCGAATTTAACGCTCTTAAAGTAGCGGTCACCGACTCCAAATTTTGGTAGTAAATTTTTATGATTTGCAATTTGTATTTGTACTTTACTTTGATGAAAATGTTGAGTTCACTGAATAAATTAACACAAATTAAATTGAAAATTTTCAAGTCCCTATTGGAAAACTTTATATATCGTCCGCAGTTTCCATTTTCTTTTCAGGTCTAGAGGGTAAAGTCGTGCAGAATATGTGCCGAAATTTATCCTAATCCTCCTTTCTTCTTATTAGCCACTTTTGCAGTATTTTCTCCAAGGCTAACGCTTATAAAACAATGATCAGAGAATCTTCCACAGCCACATATCCTTCCTCTGATTATCTGATACAAAGGTAATATATAGTATATCCTGCCTGTTCCTGCTAATAAATATCGGTTTATTTCCCATATTACAAGTCCACATTGCAAGACCAGATTGCAGCTTTTAGTATACTCGCCTTAAAATATTCCCCATTACTGGTGATGAGCCTAAGAATCACTGCCCACAGTAAGACTTATTTTCTCGGCAGAAGTGGCTTCTACCATCAACTTAAGGCTTGAAGGCGGCATCTCTGAATTGTGTGACATTTTTTAGGGAAGACAGCCAGCAATGAAACTTATTAATTTAAAGGCTAGTACTATTGAATCTTAAGCGACGAAGAAGAAAAACGTTAAGCCTTCTTTTTACAAGAATGCAGCGTCTATGTCTTCCATTCTCCGTACCCTTGAGAAGTTTAAATCCAAGAATTCTTAGTTCACTAACCATTGCCCCACACATTCATGGTTTCTGGATAAGAACAACGTCAAATGCGCCTGCCATCAGGACCTTCAGTGCCGCCGCAGTGGCCTTACAATGGTGGAGATTTATTGAAACCAAACCCTGATTTGACTTTAACATAAGTTTACCGAAGTCGATGTTATAAAGTTTCACTCGGTCAGATTTAGTGCTGTTGTTAGTTGTTTTTTAATATTTCACCATTGGAAGAGGTATACTAACACCGCCATTCCGTTTGTAACTCATCGTCGATATAAACGATTTGTAGATCCTAAAAACAATCGTCATTGGCCTGCCACAACTGTTGTATAATGTCCATAGCTATTGGCAATGCAAATATTCTGAAATGGAAGTTGTTTTTATTGCTGGCATTACAAATATTGTCATAGCTGGTGGTGGTGGTCATTGTTGTTATTAACTGTTGAACACCTGCAGTATCACAGCCATACTTTAAGTCCCCCCATTTCCTTGATTCCATTGCAAATGCCAAAGAAAGGAAAGGATGAGAAACAAAAGTAATTCCTGATTCAATTCATTTTTACATTTTCATCATTGCCACAGACATTTACACAGCTCGAAGGGTATTTGGATGAGGCGGCTTATGGTGTTGGAGGAAATTCTACTGTTTTTGTGGTGTTTGTATAAATTTTTGCATACAATTGTTGACTGAAGGAGATTTATTATTTTTTTTTTTGAGTTCTTTGTGTTATCTGGTGTCCAGTTGATGTTGTTAACCCAAAAAATGTTTTTTCTTCTACAATAATGGACAGAAAACAAAATAACAAAAACGCCGAATCGAGGAGAGAAAATGATTGAAATTCAACAAAAATGGGAAAATATAAAAGCATTCGCCACACATACACACATAAAACCATATTCTGCATATAATTGTGAAAATATTCTGGCATTGTCAGCGATGCTGCTCGTGGGTGTTGGGAAAATTGCCAACTGTGAACACTTGTCGTTTCAATTGTATCAATAAGAACAATAGAATTTAGCGTGCGATTTTTCCTCGATATTTTTATTATTTCTTTTTTGTAGAATTCTTTGCCACCTTGTGGCAATAATTTATGTGCATAAATTCCATTCATCCGTGTATTTCGTTGTGCATACGAATTTTAATACCAGCATATAACTTTTTTTTTGCGATTTTAAATAAGTTATTCGTTTTTGTCAATTGCGACAAAATGGCATCCCTCATGCAGAAGAAAATTCCGAAATAATGTCAGTCTTTAGATTCTATTGTATAAATTATTATGCTGGTCAAATTCATTGAGCCTTTAGGGATATTTGTTGGAGAATGCAACGAATAGCAACCTGGTAAATTTGTTGTTCGTAAAAAAATTTATTGTAAATGAAAGGTTTAAGTCATCGATATCGAATTCGTGCCATTGTAGACTATGACGCTGAGCGCGTTTGAAACCTAGCGAGAACATCGGACAAAAAGGGTGTTTATCCCCCTCTTAATGTTGGCGACATTTGCGAGGTACAATGCCATTCATAGTCATTTAAAAAATTTTCCCCGAAGAGGTGTCGCACTGCAGGTCGCCGTTCGGAATCGGCTATAAAAAAGACCCTTAAACTTGAATCGGAAAGCACTCATTGATGTGTGAGAATTTGCCCCTTCTCGGTTCCTGGTGGTAATGTGTTTCCTTAGGGTAATGTTCTCATTAGGAGACATTTCGACTCAAATATGGATATCAAATTCGTGCTGCACTGTCAAATCCCTTTAATTTGAGCCCCATATTGCCATGGTCAGTAAATATTAACCGTTTGTTGGGTGTTTTGAAGCTGCCACCACCACTATACTTCGACATGAATTTGTATGGCAGATTCGATATCTACTCCCGCATACTTTCATTTGATACCCATATTGTCTTTATCGGTCCTCTTTTGATTTTGGGTGGTGTTTTTGGGAAATCGGTTCAGTCGCTTTGAATCTGTTTGTTTGTTAGAGTCTGAGAGTTTGTTTGTTTGTTTGTTTGTTTGTTTGTTTGTTTGTTTGTTTGTTTGTTTGTTTGTTTGTTTGTTTGTTTGTTTGTTTGTTTGTTTGTTTGTTTGTTTGTTTGTTTGTTTGTTTGTTTGTTTGTTTGTTTGTTTGTTTGTTTGTTTGTTTGTTTGTTTGTTTGTTTGTTTGTTTGTTTGTGTGTTCCTTATAGACTCAGAAACGGCTGAACAGATTTTCTTGAAATTTGCACAGATGGTGCATAATGATCCAGTGGTGAAAATAGGGTACTACATTTTTTAAAATCTGAAGGGGGCGGACCTTCCCCCTTATCCTCATTTTTTGAAACGATGGGTGGTGCGATTTAAGCGAAAATTTCGGATGCGGTACTACCAAACATTTATTTAGCCCAATCATGAGAATATGGGGCTCATATGAAATGTATTTAGGATAAGAAAACGTATCTGATACCCATTTGTCGGACTAAGTGTTAGGGCGACCACCCCAACACCCAAAACACCCCTAACCCGGACACATTTACCGACCATGGCAATATGGGACTGAAATGAAACGTATTTGCGTATCTGATATCCAAAACACCCCCAAACAGGACTTATTTACTGACCATGGGAAAATGGGGCTTAAAAAAGTGTGTTTGAGTGTAGAATACGAATCTGTTATCCAAATGTGGGACAAGCATCTCCCCAAAAACATCCCCCAAAGGGGACAAATTTACAACCATAGCAATATGGGGCTCAAATGAAAGATCTTTGAGAGTAAAGCACGAATCTGATATCAATATTCGGGAGAAGTGTCTATGGGGCCAACCCACGCCCACACACCACCCAAATAGGAAGTATTTGCTGACTATTGCAATATAAACCTCAAATAAGTGGGTTTTTAGAGTAGAACACGAATCTGATATATATTTTCCAGGCCAACTCACTGAGTGGCTGCCCTCTCTCTGTTGATGTTCTCCAAATTGCTGCCATTTACTGGTTGTTTTCAACTAATCAACTAAATCCAATTGGATAAAGTAAATCCAATTGAAGACAGCCAGATGACGCTGAATGTTAGTGCTACTCTCTCAGAGTGGACCCTCATGTGGTGGTTGTCTATGTATAATCATTCATAGACAACCACCATACCATATGACTACCTATTAAATAGTCATCATTGTGCCTTGTTTTTAATCAAAACAAATGGCCGTATTAAACGATTTTCTGTGGTAAAGAACTAATTTGCCAGTCTATATATTTGGTGCGGTGGTGATAGTTCTTACTATTAAACCATATAAAACTTTTGAACAAAGAAGTGTTGCCCATCAACACGTCGTTTGGTCTTGTCTATCGATGAGCTAAAAATGGTTGCAACCTTAACGTTAAGGTTGGCAACTCCTGTTATCACGCTGAACGTCACAATTTCGGGGCTATGGCGTCTTGCATTTATTTGTGTCCCAACACATTAATTGAATCACACAGTGTCCTGTTAGGTCATTATAATTTATCGACTGTTTTGGGGTGAGGTGGTCCACTAGATTTATGAGCAGAATAATGAGATCAGATTCGCAGTTCTCAACCTTATACTTTTAATCTATACTTTTTTTTGTATGTCATATTCGTAATCAACTCCCGAATACACTTAATTTAAGTCCTATATTTATATGTACGTCCAATAT
Source organism: Stomoxys calcitrans (assembly GCF_963082655.1). Taxonomy (NCBI): domain Eukaryota; kingdom Metazoa; phylum Arthropoda; class Insecta; order Diptera; family Muscidae; genus Stomoxys; species Stomoxys calcitrans. The sequence goes on along the minus strand of NC_081552.1, from coordinate 92,469,739 downwards.
GTTTGTTTGGGGTGCTTTTGGGGTTGGAGTGGCCCCTGGGTTCTTTGGACCCAACTTTTAACACCATATTCGTATTTTACTCTCCAATACCTTTCATTTGATGCCTATATTGTCCCGATCGGTGAACCTAGATTTTGGGTGGTGTTTTTGGGGTAGCGGGGGAGGGTCCGCCTCTTCCAATACCTACAAATTACATAGCCTATTCCTCCTTCCTGACCATATTCGTAATCTATCCCCGAATACCTTTCATTCGAGTCCCACGTTGTCATTATCGTCCAATATGCCTATTTGAAGGGGTTTTGGGGTCGGGGCAGCCCCCTAGGTACTTGAACCCAAATTTTGATATCAAATTTCTAATCTACTCCCAAAGATCTTTCATTTGAGTCCCATATTGCTCCGATCAGACCACTTTTATTTTTGGGTGCTACTTTTGGGGTAAGGGGGAGGGTCCGCCGCCCTCGAGATATCAAAAAATTATATAGCCTATTGCTATATAATTCAGCGGTTCAGCGGATTTTGATTCTATACGGAACAAACAAATTTACAAACCCAGAAACAAACAAACAAACATACAAATATACCAACATACCAACAAACACAAATTAATTGTTATATATATACTAGCTGACACGGGCCCGCTCCGCTGCGCCTTCTTTTACTTTATATGGAACAAAAGTTTCTTTGGAATATTTATTTTCGACAATTAAAGATCTTTTAGTGAAATACCATGCTACGAAAATAGTATATCTCTTGACTAACAGTTTAACAATATAAGTGCCTTTATGTGGATCCCATATTATGGGATGCAACGTAAATGTTTTATCCGACAGCTGTTTACGCAGCAATTTTCCAGAAATAAATTGATTAATCCGAAAGTCGGTTTTTGTTGTTTATTAGTTAACAATTCCAGAACGAATGAATAAAATGTATATCTAAGTTTTCTGTGAAATAAATATTTGACAAACAATTCAAAATGTTACGTATGTTAAGTAAAAATTATATACAAAAAGTGTTTTACTACTTAAAAGGAAAAACACCTACAATACTCCCCCTCCAGGAGAATTTATGCCAAGTAAATTAAATGTGACGCGCTTTTTCTTTGCCGTGTCCTCACCGCTTGCTCCTGAACCACGACCCTCAATAAAAGCGGGCTTTAGCCTATCAATCGATACTGTACGAATGTTGCCATTAAAATCAATTTTGAAAAACTTTTTATCTCTTTCTACGACGCGATAAGGACCTTCGTACGGGTACTGCAACGAACGTTTATGTTCCACACGCACAAACACATATTCGCAACTACCGAGATCAGCCGGAACGTACACATCTTCATCCGCCTTCTTGTGATGAGATAAGCTGGAATTTACCCTTTTGAAGTATTCCCTTATTTTGTTAACAAAGTCGAAGGATGTTTTATTTGAACTTGGTACTATTATCTCTCCAGGCAGTCGTAATGTCTGTCCATAAACCATTTCCGCAGGGAATGCACCTATGTCCTCCTTGACCACTGATCGTAACCCTAGCAATACTATCGGAAGAATGTCGTACCAATTCTCTTTTTGACCACTTGCCAAGATCGAGGCTTTCAACTGTCGATGAAACCTTTCAATCATGCCATTGCTTTGAGGGTGATACGCTGTCGTGGATATCTTATGACATCCTAATAAATGTGTTAATTCAGAGAAAAGTCGTGATGTAAACTGTGCCCCTTGGTCACATGTTATTTGTACAGGCACCCCAAAACGGCTCACGTAGTTCGACACAAAACATTTAGCCACAGTCATAGCAGATATATCCTTAATAGGATATGCCTCTGGCCACCTAGAATGCCTGTCTATGATTGTAAGAATATATTGATGTCCACGCGAAGGCGGTAACGGGCCCACAAGATCCATATGAATGTGCTCAAATCTATCCTTAGGAATGTCAATTTTCTCGACAGGAGATTTGGTGTGGCGATTAACTTTTGATCTCTGACAGGAAAGGCACGTCTTAGTCCACGTGTTTATTTCCTTAGACATGTTTGGCCAGAAATAACGACGTGAAATCAATTTACGTGTGGTTCTAGTTCCGGGATGAGAAATAGAATGTAATTTCCTAAACACTTCTTCCCGCATATTGATGGGGACATAGGGTCTGGGGTTATCGATAGAAATTTCGCACCACAATTCCACATTTAAAACTCCTATTTTACACAATCTTAAATTTAAATGTTTATCCTTGTCCTGAATTAGCTCTTTAAGTTCCTCATCTCGTCCTTGTTCTATACAAAAACGTTTCAAGTAAAGATCTGAATTTTCTATTGCATCGAATTCGTAGCACCTCGATAAGGTGTCGGCAACGACATTCGATTCCCCTTTTACATACCGAATATCACTTGTAAATTGTGCGATGTATTCTAAATGTCTTGTCTGTCTTGGACTTCTATCCGCCTTAGAATCCAATGCAAAAATAAGTGGTTTATGGTCAGTGTAAACTATAAATTGCCTGCCTTCTAACAAATACCTGAAATGTTTAATATTTAAATAAATAGCCAAAAGCTCCCGATCAAAAGCGCTGTATTTAACTTCAGATTTTGTTAATCTCTTAGAAAAGAATGCTAATGGTTCCGCTCTATTTTCAATAATCTGATGTAAAACTCCGCCTACTGCACTGCCTGATGCGTCTACCGTCAACGTTATGGGAGCATACTCGACAAAATGATTTAATAGAACGTTTGTCGCAAAACAGTTTTTTATTCCATCAAAAGCTAACTCAGCAGTTTCATCCCAATCTATTGAATTCTTTTTACACCGTTGAGATTTCGTTATCACTTCTTGAAGAGGACTTGCGAGCTCTGCCAACCTCGGAATATATCTACGGTAGTAATTCACCATGCCCATAAATTTCTGCAAAAGTTTGAGAGACGTGGGTCGTTCAAACTCTCGAATCGCTGAAACTTTTGACTCAGCTGGTTTTATTCCTGCTTTCGAAACATTATGGCCTAGAAAATCTAGTTCGGATACCCCAAATGAACACTTTCCCGGCTTAATATTCAGACCATATTCAATTAGCCGCTTAAAAACTTTCTCTAAATGAATTAAATGTTCCTCCTCTGATCCACTTGCAATCAATACGTCGTCCACATAAACGAAAACAAAATCAAATTCTCTGAGAACTTCGTTTATAAATCTTTGAAATGTCTGCGAGGAATTTCTGAGCCCAAATGGCATTCGCAAAAATTCGAACATACCGAAAGGAGTAGTGATTGCAGTTTTATGTACGTCTTCTTCCGCCATTGGAATCTGATGATAGGCTCGAACTAAATCGAGTTTTGAAAAAATCGTCTTAACTCTCAAATTAATATTGAAATCGTGCAAATGTGGTAATGGATATCTGTCAGGAACAGTCACGACGTTAAGTCTTCTGAAATCTCCACATGGACGCCAATCATCCGGTTCCTTTTTCGGGACTAGATGAAGAGGTGAAGCTAGACTTGAATTTGATGGTCGACATATCCTAGATTTAACTAAAAACTCAAATTCTTTTTTCGCGATCTTGTATTTCAAAGGATCTAATCGTCTAGGTTTTGAAAATGGCAAGGAACCATTTGTTGTCAGTCTATGTACCGTTGAGTGTGTTACAGGTTTTGAATAGTCGGGTTCTGATATCAGTAACGGATACTTTTTGAGAAGGGTGGTGTATTTATCTTCCACTGCAAATGCCTTGGGTAGGGAAATATTGCACAATTGGCCAACCGTCTTTGTTGATAAGCTAGTAAGTGGATCTAATAAAGCCCCGTTCTTCACATCAACTAAGAGACCATACTTGTGAAGAAAATCTGCGCCTATAATCGGCTTCTCAATTTTAGCAATTGTAAAGACAAAGGGAAATTCTCGTCGGAGTCCTAAATTTACATGAAGAATTTTCCTACCAAACGTAGCTACATATATTCGAACCGTTGGCCGCTGACAAAACAATATCTGATGCTCGTTTAGATGAACCAAACGCCTAAACAGGTAAAACAGAGATATCTGCACCACTATCTATTAAAAAATTTAATATATAAGACTTATCATAAATAAAAAGGCGACGAGTTACTAAATCTGACCGCCCATTGTCTGTCGCCTCAACAATGGGATTTATTGGTTTGTTTGGTTCTGTCGAGATTCGCAGTGACATGGCTGTTCACATTTCCGTGCATTTTCCCCGAACCTATAGTGGAATTTGCAAAGCCATCCTCTGCTCCTGGAACGAGACCTTGCTCGGTTAAATCCGAAACTACGAGATTGCCGCCTAGACTCCTCCCAATCTCTTCTCATTGCGTTAACTTCAAGAGATAGACTTTTAAATCCTTCGCATAAATTATTCGTGGCTTGAGCTAAAGTGCTAACAATTTTCCCCAAATTATCTTTTGTTGAATCTGACGCAGTTGGCCCTTTAACAACTGCAATTTCGTTGTCTTCCTGCAACACATCCCATAGATTGTCTGCTAAATGCATTAACTGGTCCTGATCTGTTAAATTGGACGCAGTCAGAGCGACGCTTAATTTGTTTGGTAACTTTCTAATCCAAAGTTTTGTCAAAATATCAGTACTAAAGTTTGTCCCAGCAAGAAGTGATAAGGATCTAAAAAACTCTGAAGGTTTGCGGTCACCAATTTCCGTGTTGGACAAAATTTTGTCTAGCCTTTTGTTCTCACTAATAGTATGACGCTCTATCAAAATACGCTTAATTCCTCCGTACCTATCACTAGAAGGCGGATTTTGAATAAAATCTAAGCCAGACATATGTAATCACCTCCTGAGGCAACGCTGTGACAATGTACTCGTATTTCGTATTCGATTGTGTAATCCCTTTAGTTGCGAATTGCATATCTGCGTGGATAAACCATGCCTCGGGACAACTTGTCCAAAATTCAGGTAGTTTCACCGTGACCGCAGCTATTTCAAGACTGGCTGAAGCTTTGCTTTGCTGAGGACATGGCTGCCCATTTTGAGTGCTAGACTCATTATTATACCCTCCACCATAAGATGGGGGGTATACTAATTTCGTCATTCTGTTTGTAACTACTCGAAATATTCGTCTGAGACCCCATAAAGTATATATATTCTTGATCGTCGTGACATTTTATGTCGATCTAGCCATGTCCGTCCGTCTGTCCGTCCGTCCGTCCGTCCGTCTGTCTGTCGAAAGCACGCTAACTTCCGAAGGAGTAAAGCTAGCCGCTTGAAATTTTGCACAAATACTTCTTATTAGTGTAGGTCGGTTGGTATTGTAAATGGGCCATATCGGTCCATGTTTTGATATAGCTGCCATATAAACCGATCTTTGGTCTTGACTTCTTGAGCCTCTAGAGTGCGCAAATCTTATCCGATTGGAATGAAATTTTGCACGACGTATGTTGTTATGATATCCAACAACTGTGCCAAGTATGGTTCAAATCGGTCTATAACCTGATATAGCTGTCATATAAATCGATCTTGGGTCTTGACTTCTTGAGCCTTTAGAGGGCGCAATTCTTATTCGATTTGAATGAATTTTGGCACGTAGTATTTTGTTATGATATCCAACAACTGTGTCAAGTATGGTTCAAATCGGTTCATAACCTGATATAGCTGCCATATAAACCGATCTTGGGTCTTGACTTCTTGAGCCTCTAGAGCCTCTAGAGTGCGCAATTCTTATCCGATTGGGATGAAATTTTGCACGACGTGTTTTGTTATTATATCCAACAACTGTGCCAAGTATGGTTCAAATCGGCCCATAACCTAATATAGCTGCCATATAAACCGATCTTGGGTCTTGACTTCTTGAGCCTCTAGAGGGCGCAATTCTTATGTGAATGGAATGGAATTTCGCACGACGTGGTTTGTTATGATACCCAACAACTGTGCCAAGTATGGTTTAAATCGGTCCATAACCTGATATAGCTGCCATATCAACCGATCTTGGGTCTTGACTTCTTGAGCCTCTAGAGGACACAATTCTTATCCGATTTGAATGAATTTTTGCACGAAGTATTTCGTTATGATATCCAACAACTGTGCCAAGTATGGTTCAAATCGGTCCATAACCTGATATAGCTGTCATATAAACAGATCTGGGGATTTGACTTCTTGAGCTTTTAGAGGGCGCAATTCCTATCCGATTTGGCTGAAATTTTGCATGAAGTATTTTATTTTTACTTTCAACAACTGTGTCAAATAAGGTTCAAATCGGTTCATAACCTGATATAGCTGCCATATAAACCGATCTGGGATCTTGACTTCTTGACCCCTAGAGGTCGCAATAATTATCCGATTTGCCTGAAATTTTGTACGACGGATCCTCTCATGACCATCAACAAACGTGTTTATTATGGTCTGAATCGGTCTATAGCCCGATACAGATCCCATATAAATCGTTCTCTCTATTTTACTTCGTGAGCCCCAATGGGACCAATTCTTATACGAATTGGCTGAAATTTTACACAGGTCTCCAACATATAATTTAATTGTGGTCCGAACCGGACCATATCTTGATATCGTTTTAATAGCAGAGCAACTCTTTTCTTATATCCCTTTTTGCCTAAGAAGAGATGCCGGGAAAAGAACTCGACAAATGCGATCCATGGTGGAGGGTATATAAGATTCGGCCCGGCCGTGCTAGACTCATTATTAGTTGCGACATTAGAACGATTCATACTGGTGGAAGAGCTTACAATAAAGTATATATATAAATTTGTTTCGTGGTATGTTAATTGGTGTTTGCTTAAAATATCTTAACCTAATTGAATGAATATAGATAATTATACAAGATAATTTAATTATATAACTCACGACCGCTTCTAAATGAGGATACTATATTTCTTTGTTGGCGTCTCTTAGTGCTTAATCTGCCGTAATTTTAGATTTTAGAGAAGGTTCCAAATTTTTGCTATTTTCCAATGCTAATTCCCAATGGTATTTTGATAAATTGAATTGTTAAATTGAATAAATAAATTGAATTGGTAACGAATTATCCAAAATCCAATTGCTACACAGAGCTGGTATACCAAATTAGCGGAAACTCAAACTGCTCACTGTTGTTCCACAGAGAAAAACTGATGAAAAAGCTGCAATCGTTTATCCGAATATATAATTTGCCACTTTTCCCAAAAAAAATTCAATAATAGCTCCTGGCAGGATCGCCAGTTATGGGATGCAACGTAAATGTTTGATCCGACAGCTGTTTACGCAGCAATTTTCCAGAAATAAATTGATTAATCCGAAAGTCGGTTTTTGTTGTTTATTAGTTAACAATTCCAGAACGAATGAATAAAATGTATATCTAAGTTTTCTGTGAAATAAATATTTGACAAACAATTCAAAATGTTACGTATGTTAAGTAAAAATTATATACAAAAAGTGTTTTACTACTTAAAAGGAAAAACACCTACAATATGATATTTATTGGTCAACGAATTTAAGTTTGGATGTAAGGTGATGTCTGATATTAGGGTGTTTTCTGGGGAGAGGTGGTCCCCCAGATACTTGGCCCTGAAAAAATATCAGCATCGTGCTCTTGTCTGAAATACCATTTATTTAAACCCCATATTGCCATTGGCTGAAGAGGAGTTTACAGGATGAGGCGTCCCCCAAACACATGGCCCCAAAATAGGTTATCAAATTCGTTTTCTTATCTCAAATACCTTTCATTTGAGCCACATATTGGGATGGTCGAAAAAATTTTTCCCTTTGGGGGTGTTTTGGGAAAGGGGTGATACCCTTACTACATGGTCCAACATTTGGACCATGTAAATTCGTATTCTACTTCCAAATACCTTTATTTGAGCCCCATATTGCAATGGTCACTAAAAAATTGCTGATTGTGGGGTATTTTGGGAAAGGGGTAGACCCCCAGAAAATTGGTCGCGAAAGTGGGTATCAATACCCCCCAATTCCTCTCATTTAAGCCCCACATTGTCATGGTCGGTAAATATGCCCGATTTAGGGTTGTTTTGGGGAGTGGGGTGGCCCCCCAAATACTAAGCCCGGAAAATATATCAGCAACGTGCTCTATTCTCATATATCTATATATCATTTATTTGAACCCCATATAGTCATTGCCCTCAAAATTGGATATCAAATTCGTTTTCTAATCTCATTTAAACTCTTTATTGCAAAAGTCAGGAAATATGTCCGGTTTGGGGCATTGGCCCTAAAAACTATGAATATTTAGTTCCACTCTCTTTAAGACCCAAATTGTCTTGGTGAGCAAATACGTCCTATTTGGGGATGTTTATGGTGGTGGGACGTCCGCCAGACAGTGGGCCCCTAATGTTGATATCAGATACGATGGCTACTCCCACATACCTAAACACCCCTAAACACTGTTCACGAATATGGATATCAGATTCGTGCTTTACTTCCAAACACCTTTCATTTGAGCCCCATATTGCTATGGTCGTAAATTTGTCCCCATTGGGGGATGTTTTTGGGGAGAGGCGGCCCCCAAACACTTGATCCCATATTTGGATATCAGATTCGTATTCTATACTCAAATACCTTTTATTTAAGCCCCATATTACCATGGTCAGTAAATAATTCCTATTGGGGGGTGTTTTGGGGAAGGGGTTTACCCCCAGAAACGTGGCCCCACATTTGGATATCAGATTCGTAATCTACTCGTAAATACCTTCAATTTGAGTCCCATATTGCTATGGTCGGTGAATACGTCCGATTTAGGGGTGTTTTGGGGCTTGGGGTGGTCCCCCTAGCACTTGGTCCGACAATTGGATATCAGATACGTTTTCTTATCCTAAATAGCTTTCATTTGAGTCCCATACTGCCGTGAATGGTGTAAATTTATGTTTGGTAGGATTTAGGGTGGGGCAGGGCCCCTAGGTACCCCATCCGAAATTTGAATACCAAATTTTTATTTTTAGGGTACTATATGAGAGCACACTCTGCTGCGCCCGATTATGCTATGTTGGAGAGAAGTACTCTAAATTTGAACATTTCTGCGTAATTGTTGTTGAAAATGTGTTCTAATTTTCCTGTGGATTTTTCTACACTCGAATACCTCTTATTTATACCCCACATTGCAATGGTCAGTAAAAGTCCTTCTTGGGGTGTGGTGGACCCCCCAGCCACTTGGTTCCAAAAGTGAAAGTCAATATTCCCAAAGACCGTTCATTTAAGATCTATATTGCGTAAATATGTCCGTTTTGAGGGGGGTGGTGGGGCGACCCACGAAACACTTAGTCCGCAATTGGATATCAGATTCGTTTTCTACTCTCAAATACCTTTAATTTGAGTCTCATATTATAGTGGTTGGTCTATAAATCCATTTCCCGGATTTTCGGGGTGGGCGACTCTCCTAGGCATCCCACCCCAGAATTAGATACCTAATTTTTTACTCTTTGATCCTTCCTATATTCCTATGTTCTTTTTTTCGTTATTCAAAGGACCAATAGGTTGTCATAACAAAGATACATGTTGATGATTAACTTTTACCACTCAGCCCCTTCTCTGTTCATATTGGCATGTTTTTAATTGGATCAACTAAATCCAATCAATCAATTTCAGTTGAAAACTGCCAGATCAAACAATTTCAGTTGAAAACTGCCAGATGACGCTAATTTAAATGTTAGTGCTACTCGCTTAGAGTGGATCATATGGTATGGTGGTTGTGTTTGTGGTTGGTGGTACAATTGAACAATTGAATTATAGTTATTAGTATTTGGTCCAAATCGGAACATATTTCGATATAACTGCTATGGGACATAAGGTATGAAATTTTCACCGAATTTTCATGAAAGGTGGTTTACTCATACCCGATGTGGTGAGTATCCAAAGTTCGACCCGACCGAACTTAACGCCTTTTTACTTGTTTTTAAATCATATTAAATTGCCATATTAAATGATTTTCTGTGGCAAAAAACTAATTTGCCAGTCTATATATTTGGTGCGGTGGGGATAGTTCTTGCCGTGTAAAACTCTTGAACAAAAAAGTGTTGCCCAGCAACACGTCGTTTGGTCTCGCCTATCGGTTTTGCAACTCCTGTTTTCACACTGAATGTTATAATTTCCGGGCTATGACGGCCTACACATTAATTAAATCACACAGTGTCCAGTTAGGTCATTATAATTGATCAACTGTTTTGAGTTGAGTTGGTCCGGTAGATATATGAGCAGAATAATTATATCAGATTCGCAGTACACAACCTCATACTTTTAATTTAACCTCATATTGCCATGATTGGTGTATGCAGCCGTTTGGTGGAGGGCGTCTATATGAGGGTTGTGCGCCACACTGCCACTTGAGCACAAATTTGAATGACGCACACAACACAAAAAAATCTATCACTTGTTTCCCCATTGTTTTGATGGGTCAAATAACCTATTGGAGGCGTTTTTAGGAGGTAAAACACCACCTAGGTTCTTGGACACAAAGTTTAATGTCATATTCGTAATCTGCTCTCAAATGCCTATCATTTGAGTTTCATCAAGTTATGATTGAATAGTATTCCCATTTGGGGAGCTTATCGGGGATGGAGTGACTATCAATTACTTGGACCTCGTTTTTTATGTCATATTTGTAGTCTACTCCCGAATACCTTTAATTTGAGTCCTATATTGATATATACGCCCAATATGTCTATTTGGTGCAGTTTTCGGGCTTGGGCTACCCCTTGGATACTTGAAACCAAGTGTTTATACCACATTCGCTTTTTTCTCTCCAATATATTTCATTTGATACCCATATTGTCCCTATCGGTCAACTTTTGATTTTGGGTGGCGTTTTTGTGGTAACGGGGGAGGATTCGCCCCCTTCCAACATCAACAAATTACATAGCCTATACCTCCTTCCTAACCATATTCGTAATCTACTCGCGAATACCTTTCATTCGAGCCCTATATTGTCATTATCGTCCAATAAACCAAATTGAGGGGTTTTGGGGTCGGGGCGGCCCCTCAATTAATTATACTCAATTTTTAATGTGGAAATCGTACTCTATTCTTGAATACCTTTCATTTAAGTCCCATATTGTCCCAATCGGTCCACTTTTAGCTTTGGGTGGTACTTTTGGGGTAAGGGGGAGGGTCCGCCCCCCCCCCCCCCCCTGCGATATCAAAAACTTATATAGCCTATTTCTCCTTCCGGACCATATTCGTTATCTACTCCCGAATATCTTTCATTAGATTCCCATTTTGTCATTATCTTCCAATAAACCTATCTTGGGGGGTTTTTGGGGTCGGGGCGGCCCCCCAATTACTTGGACCCAATTTTTAATATGGAATTTGTTCTCTACTCTTGAATACCTTTAATTTAAGTCCCATGTTGTCCCAATCGGTCCACTTTTATTTTTAGATTGATTGGTATATCTATTATTTTTTCTTTAAAGCACCATTTTATCTATAAACTGTGAAAAAAAACATGATAATATCCCTTTGCTTTCCGATGTTATAACTCATCAAATTTACACGTCATTTAAAAAAAAAAAATTATTTTAATTTTAAAACATATTTAATACATTTAATACATGTATAGAAGGTGTATGCTTCTCCCCATAATTTTATTTTCAATTCTTTCCAATTCTTCGGTTGGGGTTGGAAATCGAAAGAAAATAACACCTACTCGAAAAAAAATTGTGAAAGAAATAAAATATATGCAAAATTTTTTTTTTTGGAAATTTTAGTTTCTGCATCGGATATCTTTTGATAGGAAGGGACAATTTGCACAATTTTTTTGGTACTTGTAAGTGATTGTAGAATTTTGTAGCCTTTCTAATGATGGCTAAATTTTCAATCGGTTTCAAATAGTCTCACAATTTCAGAAATACCGAACACACCTTAACAAAAATTTTTGAAAAAATTCGTTGGAAGTCCAATAACTCATAATCCATTGGAGATAAAGTGGGCATTTCCGCATGCTTTTTGTAGGGTTTTACGAGCTCAAGCCGATTGGTGCATAAATGACTGTTTGGCTAGCACAACAAAATTAGACAATTTTCAAGCCCCATGGATCACCCTCTGAACCAACTAGGATCCCCAAAATAGGCCATACTTCTTGGAAACACCTCAACATTGACTATGTGAAGTTTCGTCTGCATATCTCTATCCGTTCAAAGGTTCCAAAATTATTTCCAAGATTTTTCGAGTTGGCAACACTGTGTGACGGGTTGTCCTTCCGTAAAGAATCAATCTTTTTTTTACCACTTTCGCACAATCTTTAACTTTTTCCTATGAATTTCAAAAAATCCTTTAATCGTTCAATATATTTTCAGAAGTTGTAACTGTATCCTAATTTGGGCGGTAAAGCCTAAATGTACAATTTTCCAAAAAAATCTTCAAGTCGCCCAATACATACTGTCTTGGTGTGCCTGCCCAAAATTCAGAGCTCTAGCTCAATCCATATAAAAATAACTATTTTGGATGAGTTATTACATGAATGTACTAATTTAAAAACAAACTCTTCTAGTCGCCCAATATATACTGCCAATGTGTACCCGTATTTCGAGCGCGTTAGCTCAATTCGTAAAGAAAGTATCATTTTGTATAAAAAATCATGTTGTCCGATATAATCTGACAAGGTGAACCTGCATCCCAAAATAACAGAGCTCTGGCGCAATATGCAAGAAAGTACTTTTCTGTACGTTTTAGACCTAAATGAACGAATTTAAACAAATAAAAGGGCGTTAAGTTCGGCCGGGCCGAACTTTGGATACCCACCACCTCGGATATATATGTGAACCACCTTTCCTCAAAATCCGGTGCAAAATTCATACCTTATGCCCCATAGCAGCTATGTTCCGATTTGGACCAGATACTAATAAGTAAAAGTTATTGTTCAATTGTATATAACAAAATATTGGTATTTTTAGTAGTTATATCTAAAAATAAACCGATCTGAACTATATACGACACGGATGTCGAAAACCATAATATAAGTCAATGTGTCAAATTTCAATCACAATCGGATTAAAAATGCGCCTTTTATGGGGCCAAGACTTTAAATCGAGAGATCGGTTTATATGGCAGCTATATGCAAAACTTGATCAATCTAGACCAACTTGAACAAATATGTGGAGGGGCTCAACTTAACTCTTTGTCCCAAATTTCGGCAACATTGGACAATACATGCGCTTTTTATGGCCCCAAAACCTAAAACCGAGAGATCGGTCTATATGGCAGCTATATCCAAATCTGGACCGATCTGAGCCAAATTGACGGAGGATGTTGAAGGGCCTAATACAACTCACTGTCTCAAATTTCAGCAAAATCTGATAATAAATGTAGCTTTTATGGGTCTATGACCCTAAATTGGAGGATCGGTCTATATGGCAGCTATATCCAAATCTGAACCGATCTGAGCCGTATTGACGGGAGGACGTCGAAGAGCCTAAGACAACTCACTGTCCCAAATTTCAACAAAATCGGGTAATAAATGTAGCTTTTATGGGCCTAAGACCCTAAATTGGAGGATCGGTCTATATGGCAGCTTTATCCAAATCTGAACCGATCTGAGCCATATTGACGGACGATGTCGAAAGGACTAACACAACTCACTGTCTCAAATTTCAGCAAAATCGGATAATAAATGTAGCTTTTATGGGTCTATGACCCTAAATCGGAGGATCGGTCTATATGGCAGCTATATCCAAATCTGAACCGATCTGAGCCGTATTGACGGAGGACGTCGAAGAGCCTAAGACAACTCACTGTCCCAAATTTCAACAAAATCGGGTAATAAATGTAGCTTTTATGGGCCTAAGACCCTAAATTGGAGGATAGGTCTATATGGCAGCTATATCCAAATCTAGACCGATCTGGGCCAAATTGACGGAGGATGTCGAAGGGCCTAACACAACTCACTGTCCCAAATTTCAGCCAAATCGGATAATAAATGTGGCCTTTATTGGCCTAAGACCCTAAATCGGCGGATCGGTCTATATGGCAGCTATATCCAAATCTAAACCGATCTGAGCAAAACTGACGGAGGATGTCGAAGGACCTAACACAACTCACTGTCCTGAATTTCAGCAAAATCCGATAATAAATGTGGCTTTTATGGGCCTAAGACCCTAAATTGGAGGATCGGTATATATGGCAGCTATATCCAAATCTGGACCGATCTGGGCCAAATTGACGGAGGATGTCGAAGGGCCTAACACAACTCACTGTCCCAAATGTCAGCAAAATCGGATAATAAATGTGGCCTTTATTGGCCTACAGACCCTAAATCGGCGGATCGGTCTATATGGCAGCTATATCCAAATCTAAACCGATCTGAGCAAAACTGAAGGAGGATGTCGAAGGGCCTAACACAACTCACTGTCCCGAATTTCAGCAAAATCCGATAATAAATGTGGCTTTTATGGGCCAAAGACCCTAAATCGGAGGATGGGTCTATATGGCAGCTATATCCAAATCTGGACCGATCTGGGCCAAATTGACGGAGGATGTCGAAGGGCCTAACACAACTCACTGTCCCAAATTTCAGCAAAATCGGATAATAAATGTGGCCTTTATTGGCCTAAGACCCTAAATCGGCGGATCGGTCTATATGGGAGCTGTATCCAAATCTGAACCAATCTGAGCCATATTGACGATCGATGTCGAAGGGCCTAACACAACTCACTGTCTCAAATTTCAGCAAAATCGGATATATGGCAGCTATATCCAAATCTGAACCGATCTGAGCCATATTGACGGACGATGACGAAGGGCCTAACACAACTCACTGTCTCAAATTTCAGCAAAATCGGATAATAAATGTAGCTTTATGGGTCTATGACCCTTAATCGGAGGATCGGTCTATATGACAGCTATATCCAAATCTAAACCGATCTGAGCCAAATTGACGGAGGATGTCGAAGGGCCTAAAACAACTCACTGTCCCGAATTTCAGCAAAATCCGATAATAAATGTGGCTTTTATGGGCCTAAGACCCTAAATTGGAGGATCGGTCTATATGGCAGCTATATCCAAATCTGAACCGATCTGAGCCATATTGACGGACGATGTCGAAGGGCCTAACACAACTCACTGTCCCAAATTTCAGCAAAATCGGATAATAAATGTGGCCTTTATTGGCCTAAGACCCTAAATCGGCGGATCGGTCTATATGGGAGCTGTATCCAAATCTGAACCAATCTGAGCCATATTGACGATCGATGTCGAAGGGCCTAACACAACTCACTGTCTCAAATTTCAGCAAAATCGGATATATGGCAGCTATATCCAAATCTGAACCGATCTGAGCCATATTGACGGACGATGACGAAGGGCCTAACACAACTCACTGTCTCAAATTTCAGCAAAATCGGATAATAAATGTAGCTTTTATGGGTCTATGACCCTTAATCGGAGGATCGGTCTATATGACAGCTATATCCAAATCTAAACCGATCTGAGCCAAATTGACGGAGGATGTCGAAGGGCCTAACACAACTCACTGTCCCGAATTTCAGCAAAATCCGATAATAAATGTGGCTTTTATGGGCCTAAGACCCTAAATTGGAGGATCGGTCTATATGGCAGCTATATCCAAATCTAAACCGATCTGGGCCAAATTGACGGAGGATGTCGAAGGGCCTAACACAACTCACTGTCCCAAATTTCAGCAAAATCGGATAATAAATGTGGCCTTAATTGGCCTAAGACCCTAAATCGGCGGATCGGTCTATATGGGAGCTGTATCCAAATCTGAACCAATCTGAGCCATATTGACGATCGATGTCGAAGGGCCTAACACAACTCACTGTCTCAAATTTCAGCAAAATCGGATATATGGCAGCTATATCCAAATCTGAACCGATCTGAGCCATATTGACGGACGATTACGAAGGGCCTAACACAACTCACTGTCTCAAATTTCAGCAAAATCGGATAATAAATGTAGCTTTTATGGGTCTATGACCCTTAATCGGAGGATCGGTCTATTTGGCAGCTATATCCAAATCTAAACCGATCTGAGCCAAATTGACGGAGGATGTCGAAGGGCCTAACACAACTCACTGTCCCGAATTTCAGCAAAATCCGATAATAAATGTGGCTTTTATGGGCCTAAGACCCTAAATTGGAGGATCGGTCTATATGGCAGCTATATCCAAATCTGAACCGATCTGGGCCAAATTGACGGAGGATGTCGAAGGGCCCCAACACAACTCACTGTCCCAAATTTCAGCAAAATCGGATAATAAATGTGGCCTTTATTGGCCTAAGACCCTAAATCGGCGGATCGGTCTATATGGGAGCTATATCCAAATCTGAACCGTCTGAGCCATATTGACGGACGATGTCGAAGGGCCTAACACAACTCACTGTCTCAAATTTCAGCAAAATCGGATATATGGGAGCTATATCCAAATCTGAACCGATCTGAGCCATATTGACGGACGATGTCGAAGGGCCTAACACAACTCACTGTCTCAAATTTCAGCAAAATCGGATAATAAATGTAGCTTTTATGGGTCTATGACCCTTAATCGGAGGATCGGTCTATATGGCAGCTATATCCAAATCTAAACCGATCTGAGCCAAATTGACGGAGGATGTCGAAGGGCCTAAGACAACTTACTGTCCCGAATTTCAGCAAAATCCGATAATAAATGTGGCTTTTATGGGCCTAAGACCCTAAATTGGAGGATCGGTCTATATGGCAGCTATATCCAAATCATGACCGATCTGGGCCAAATTGACGTAGGATGTCGAAGGGCCTAACACAACTCACTGTCCCAAATTTCAGCAAAATCGGATAATGAATGTGGCCTTTATTGGCCTAAGACCCTAAATCGGCGAATCGGTCTATATGGGGGCTATATCAAGATATAGTCCGATATAGCCCATTTTCGAACTTAACCTGCTTATGGATAAAAAAAGAACCTGTGCAAAATTTCAGCTCAATATCTCTATTTTTAAAGACTGTAGCGTGATTTCAACAGACAGACGGACGGACATGTCTAGATATATCTTGTAAAGGTGTGCCTGCGTTCCAAATAATAGCGCACAATCTTAATCCGTTATGAGAGTGTTTTGTACGTTTAAGTACCTCATGTACAAATTTCAAAACAAAATTTTCTTGGCGCAAGTTGTACCTGTATCCCAATTTTGAGCGCATAAGCTCAATTCATACAGATAGAACCATTTTGTAGGCGTTAGTACCTTAATCCCAAAGTTAATATTTCTGGCTCCATCCGCAAAGAATGTATCAAATAGTAACAATTACTTCACATTATTTAAATGTTGGCACCTATTTCACTTTTTGGTATTAAAAATTTACGAATTTTGAAATATTATCTACAATAGTTACCTATCATATATTTCCAAGTTGTGCCTACATGCTTAATTTCGGAACTTAAGCTCAATCCAAACAGAAAGTACCAAATGGCACGAATTGCGGAAACAAAAGTACGTTCTCTCCCGTTTACAGTACTATATTTAATTTGTCTTTGAACTCTCAGTATTTTGCAGCAGAACAACATATGAGGTACATTGCCATAGAAAAAAACTCCTCCCCGAAGAGGTATCGCACTGCGGCACGCCGTACGGACTCGGTTATAAAAAGGAGGTGCCTTATCAACGAGCTAAAACTTGAATCGGATAGCACTCACTGATATGCTTGAAGTTTTCCCTGTTCCTTAGTGGAATGTTCATGGGTAAATTTGCATTGCATTTGCCTTTTATCCCAAATTTCGAAGTTTTGCTATCATATCGCCCTGTGCACAGGTCACCTTTTTCATACCTTTTTGGTACTTTTTAGTACCTAAGTGCACAAATGTCCAAGAAGTCTTTAAATCTCCAAACTTAGGTTGCCTTAGAGTACCTATATACCTAAATCCATAGCTCTAGCTGAATTTACGAAAAAAGTACCAAGTGGTGCCAATTGCGGCATTCTTTCATTATCATTTCACTATCTTTCATATTTTTTTTCTAGTCACTTTACTTACTCGCCCTGTGCCCCCCCAATCAATTTCGTAAATTTTTTGCCCTTTTTGCTACCTAAATGTATAAATGTCCACAAACGCATATAATCATCGAATTAAGGTTATGGACCTGAGTTCCGAAGTACAGAGCTCTAGTTTAATCCGTAATGAAAGTACAGAATAGGACCAATTACGGTACTAATCGCACGTTTTCGCTTGTTTCCAGTACTATTTTTTTGTAAATGTTGCTTCCTACCATCATTATTTCGCAGCGTATGTATTTTAAACTAAATTTTAAAGTTACAGCTTTGCCCGTTCGCCCTGTGCACACTCAAACCATTTCGTACCTTTTTGCTACTTTTAGTACCTAATTGTTCAAATTTTCAAAAACTCATTTACTCACTTCATTTACTTCAGAGCTCTAGGTCAACTTAGAAGAAAAGTATCAACTCCTGCCACTTCCAGTAAGTTTTTATGACATCTTTGTCAACAAAATTTATATTTTCGAGGCGCTCTTTAATTTGGGAGCGAATGATTTATCATAATTGTAGCGCTTTTGGTTCGGCCGAATATCGCCGAAATATCGCAATTGTTGTACTATTTGGTACTTTTAAGTATATACAAAAAAATATTCTCGCGCCCCCAACCCAACACCAACATGCGTTCAAAATTTAATGTTTCTAGCTTAAGCAGTTTAGGCTGGGTAATTATCAGTCAATCAATTACACGTCTCTTGTAAATATAGAGACTACTATACCCCCGGTACGCTTCTCTACCCCTGTTTCAGTAGTACCACCGTTTTAGTGTAAAACTTCCGAAAACCCAAGTAGTCACTCAGTTTAGAAAGTTATGAAGGTTTGTGCTTCCGTAAGGAAACAATAAAGTTTTTTTTTTTTTATTTTGGTACATTTTTGACTTATTATTTGAATCGTAATTAATCGTATCTTAATTTTCGGCGCTATAGCTCATTTCACAAAGAAAATAATTTTTTTTTGTTTTAGTACCTAAATGTACGATTTTCAAAAATAATCTTCAAGTAGCCCGATTTGGGATCCGGAGCGGATACCATTTTTCCACTCCGCTCAACTCCCGCTATGACAAAAATATTTACGCTCCGCTCCGGCAATTATTCTCATTAACTACTCATTTAAATTGGCTATTTATTTAATTTCCTTCTTATGCACACCATGTCCAATGAAGTGATACATTAATTTTGTCATTACGCTTGCAATATCAAGCAATATTTAACTCCGATTATATGTATTCTTGATAGCCGTCTATATCGAACTATATCCTTATAAAGTCCCCATATAAACCGTTCTCCTGAATTGATTTCTTGAACCTCTAGAGGGAGCAATTCTTATCCAATTTAGCAGAAATTTTCCAAACCGGTTTCTTTTATGACCTCCACCTTTTTATACCCTCCACCATAAGATGGGGGGTATACTAATTTCGTCATTCTGTTTGTAACTACTCGAAATATTCGTCTGAGACCCCATAAAGTATATATATTCTTGATCGTAGTGACATTTTATGTCGATCTAGCCATGTCCGTCCGTCTGTCCGTCTGTCCGTCCGTCCGTCCGTCCGTCCGTCTGTCTGTCGAAAGCACGCTAACTTCCGAAGGAGTAAAGCTAGCCGCTTGAAATTTTGCACAAATACTTCTTATTAGTGTAGGTCGGTTTCTATTGTAAATGGGCCATATCGGTCCATGTTTTGATATAGCTGCCATATCAAACCGATCTTGGGTCTTGACTTCTTGAGCCTCTAGAGTGCGCAATTCTTATCCGATTGGAATGAAATTTTGCACGATGTGTTTTGTTATGATATCCAATAACTGCGCCAAGTATAATTCAAATCGGTCCATAACCTGATATAGCTGCCATATAAACCGATCTTGGGTCTTGACTTCTTGAGCCTCTAGCGTGCGCAATTCTTATCCGATCAGAATGAAATTTTGCACGACGTGTTTTGTTATTATATCCAACAACTGTGCCAAGTATGGTTCAAATCAGTGCATAACCTGATATAGCTGCCATATAAACTGATCTTGGGTCTTGACTTCTTGAGCCTCTAGAGTGCGCAATTCTTATCCGATTGAAATTAAATTTTTCACGACGTGTTTTGTTATGATATTCAACACTTGTGCCAAGTATGGCTCAAATCGGTCCATAACCTTATATAGCTGTCATATAAACCGATCTTGGGTCTTGACTTCTTGAGCCTCTAGAGGGCGCAATTCTTATCCGAATGGAATGGAATTCCGCACGAAGTGTTTTGGTTATTATACCCAACAACTGTGCCAAGTATGTTTTACATCGGTCCATAACCTGATATAGCTGCCATATAAACCGATCTTGGGTCTTGACTTCTTGAGCCTCTAGAGGGCACAATTCTTATCCGATTTGAATGAATTTTTGCACGAAGTATTTCGTTATGATATCCAACAACTGTGCCAAGTATGGTTTGAAATCGGTCCATAACCTAATATAGCTGTCATATAAACAAATCTGGGGATTTGACCTTCTTGAGCTTTTAGAGGGCGCAATTCCTATCCGATTTGGCTGAAATTTTGCATGACGTATTTTATTTTTACTTTCAACAACAATGTCAAATAAGGTTCAATCGGTTCATAAACCTGATATAGCTGCCATATAAACCTATCTGGGATCTTGACTTCTTGACACCTAGAGAGGTCGCAATTATCTATCCGATATTCCTGAAATTTTGTACGACGGATCCTCTCATGACCATCAACAAACGTGTTTATAATGGTCTGAATCGGTCTTTAGCCCGATACAGATCCCATATAAATCGTTCTCTCTATTTTACTTCGTGAGCCCCAATGGGCGCAATTCTTATACGAATTGGTTGAAATTTTACACAGGTCTTCAACATATAATTTAATTGTGGTCCGAACCGGACCATATCTTGATATCGTTTTAATAGCAGAGCAACTCTTTTCTTATATCCTTTTTTTGCCTAAGAAGAGATGCCGGGAAAAGAAACTCGACAAATGCGATCCATGGTGGAGGGTATATAAGATTCGGCCCGGTCGAACTTAGCACGCTTTTACTTGTTGTAAGTAATATCTCAACCGGTCCATGACCGTTTATAGCCCCCATATAAACCGATCTCCCGATTGTACGAAACTCTTATCAAATTAGGATGAAATTTTGCATAATTTCTCGTACTATATCGATATTAATGCCCGAGTATGGGCCGATTTGGATCATATTCGGTTCAGGAAACGGGAAGTGTATATAAGTCACAGTTTAAAATATCAAGTGAATCAAGTTATTACTGATGATTTTATGTCATAAGATCCCAGATCTGCAAACATGGTCTCATATGGACCATACGCGGTTTGGATATCGGGTGGCCTAGTGCAACTCCTTGCTCCAATTTTATTTAGTATGGTCCAATCTGGACCCAATTCGCTCGGACAACTAGAAATCTAGTCCAACTCACTGGTCTAAATTTCATCGAAAAAGAAAATACGGGTTTTTATGGCAGCTATGTCCAAATTTGGTCGGACGGTGAAAGGCCCAATGCAACTCAGTGTTTAAAATTTCTTGCAAATCGGGTAACAAATGGGGCTTACCCTTATTCCGCAGATCGGTCTATAATAAAGCTATATCTAAATATGGTCCGATCTGGACGATGTTCTGGTTGGACAACGAGAGGTATAGTATAACTCACTGCTTCAAATTTAACCGAAATCGGGTATCAAATGGTTTTTATGGGTTTAAGACCCTTAATTGGTAGTTGGTCCATATGGCAGCTATATAGTTCGATCTGGACCCAACTAGTTGCGGATGTAGCTAGGATGTCACTGTTTCAAATTTCAACAAAATTTAGTGATAAACGCATCCTTAAATCGGTACGTCGGTCTATAAGGCAGCCTTATCTAATTAGTACAATCTTGGTTTATTACTTAAACGAAATGGGGTAATAAATGGGGCTTTTATGGGCTTAAGACCCAAATCGGAATATCGGTCTATATGGCAGCTATATCTAAATAAATATCCGATTTGTATCGTTTAAGATCTTAAACTGCGTATAGGCAAAATACGAATCTGTACCAAACTTTAGCTCAATAACTCAATTTTTGAAGGCTGTAGCTTGATTACAACAGACGGACAGACTTCGTTAAATCATCTTGGAATTTTACGACGATCCAGAATATATATGTACTTTGTAGGGTCGGAAATGGGTATTCGATATCTTATCCTCAACCAATTTTGAAGGATCTCGGCGGATGTTTTCATATGAGTTATTTAACAAGCCGCATTAAAATTCGAGCAAATATACTCAAACTGTAATAACTACTGCTGACAAATGACAACGTAGCAAATTACCCAAAATCTGACGAACATGTATATGCGAGCTATACCTTAATCTGAACCGATTTCTACCAAAGCTATATCTGAATCTGAACCGATTTCTATGAAACTCACCAGTAATATTGAGGATAAAGAGAATTTTTTTATATATTTCCTGCCAAATTTCGGTTCAGAATCGGTTAACACATTATTGCAACATAAGTCCGATCGACCGATCATATATATGGGAGCTATATTCAAATCTAAACCGATTTTCCCAATTTAAATAGGCTTCGTCTCTTGGCTAAAAAAAATGCCAGTGTCATATATAAAGATGATTGGTTGAAAATTGCGACCTGTACTTTATTCACAAACTAACATTGACAGACGGACATAGCTAATTCAAATCAGAAAGTGAAATCAAATCAAAAAGTAAAAATCCGACACAGAGTTCAGAATTCGTCCCGAATTCCATCACAACTGTCGGAACTAAAATTTCTAACGGTTCAAACAAATATATATGTGAAAAACAAGTAAAAGCGTGCTAAGTTCGACCGGGCCGAATCTTATATACCCTCCACCATGGATTGCATTTGTCGAGTTCTTTTCCCGGCATCTCTTCTTAGGCAAAAAATGACATAAGAAAAGATTTGCTCTGCTGTTAGAGCGATATTAAGATATGGTCCGGTTTGGACCACAATTAAATTATATGTTGGAGACCTGTGTAAAATGGCAGCCAATTCGAATAAGAATTGCGTCCTTTGTTGGCACAAGAAGTAAAATAGAGAGATCGATTTATATGGGAGCTGTATCGGGCTATAGACCGATTCAGACCATAATAACACGTATGTTGATGGTAATGAGAGGATCCGTCGTACAAAATTTCAGGCAAATCGGATAATAATTGCGACCTCTAGAGGCTCAAGAAGTCAAGACCCAAGATCGGTTTATATGACAGCTATATCAGGTTATGAACCGATTTCACTCATACTCGGCACAGTTGTTGGATATCATAACAGAACACGTCGTGCGAAATTTCATTCCAATGGGATAAAAATTGCGCACTCTAGAGGCTCAAGAAGTCAAGACCCAAGATCGGATAATATGGCAGCTATATCAAACCATGAACCGATATGGCCCATTTACAATACCAACCGACCTACACTTATAAGAAATATTTGTGCAAAATTTCAAGCGGCTAGCTTTACTCCTTCGAAAGTTAGCGTGCTTTGGACAGACGGACGGACATGGCTAGATCGATATAAAATGTTGCGACGATCAAGAATATATTGGGTTGCCCAAAAAGTAATTGCGGATTTTTCATATAGTCGGCGTTGACAAATTTTTTCACAGCTTGTGACTCTGTAATTGCATTCTTTCTTCTGTCAGTTATCAGCTGTTACTTTTAGCTTGCTTTAGAAAAAAAGTTTAAAAAAAAGTATATTTGATTAAAGTTCATTCTAAGTTTTATTAAAAATCATTTACTTTCTTTTAAAAAATCCGCAATGGGGCAACCCAATATATTCTTTATGAGGTCTCAGACGAATATTTCGAGTAATTACAAACAGAATGACGAAATAAGTATACCCCCCATCCTATGGTGGAGGGTATAACAAGCGCAAAATGAGAAAAACATCCGACACAGAGTTCAGACATCGTTAAGAATTCCTACCGAGCTGTCGGAAGAAATATTAAACAAGTAAAAGCGTGCTAAGTTCGGCCGGGCCGAATCTTATATACCCTCCACCATGGATCGCATTTGTCGAGTTCTTTTCCCGGCATCTCTTCTGAGGCAAAAAAGGATATAAAAAAAGAGTTGCTCTGCTATTAAAACGATATCAAGATATGGTCCGGTTCGGACCACAATTAAATTATATGTTGGAGACCTGTGTAAAATTTCAGCCAATTCGTATAAGAATTGCGCCCATTGGGGCTCACGAAATAAAATAGAGAGAACGATTTATATGGGATCTGTATCGGGCTATAGACCGATTCAGACCATAATAAACACGTTTGTTGATGGTCATGAGAGGATCCGTCGTACAAAATTTCAGGCATATGGGATAATAATTGCGACCTCTAGGGGTCAAGAAGTCAAGATCCCAGATCGGTTTATATGGCAGCTATATCAGGTTATGAACCGATTTGAACCTTATTTGACACAGTTGTTGAAAGTAAAAATAAAATACGTTATGCAAAATTTCAGCCAAATCGGATAGGAATTGCGCCCTCTTGAAGCTCAAGAAGTCAAATCCCCAGATCTGTTTATATGACAGCTATATCAGGTTATGGACCGATTTCAACCATACTTGGCACAGTTGTTGGATATCATAACGAAATACTTCGTGCAAAAATTCATTCAAATCGGATAAGAATTGTGCCCTCTAGAGGCTCAAGAAGTCAAGACCCAAGATCGGTTTATATGGCAACTATATCAGGTTATGGACCGATTTGAACCATACTTGGCACAGTTGTTGGGTATCATAACAAAACATGTCGTGCAAAATTCCATTCCAATCGGATAAGAATTGCGCACTCTAGAGGCTCAAGAAGTCAAGACCCAAGATCGGTTTATATGGCAGCTATATCATGTTATGGACCGATTTTAACCATTCTTGGCACAGTTGTTAGATATCATAACAAAACACGTCGTGCAAAATTTCATTCTGATCAGATAAGAACTGGGCACTCTAGAGGCTCAAGAAGTCAAAACCCAAGATCGGTTTATATGGCAACTATATCAGGTTATGAACTGATTTGAACTATACTTGGCACAGTTGTTGGATATTATAACAAAACACGTCGTGCAAAATTTCATTCTGATCAGATAAGAACTGCGCACGCTAGAGGCTCAAGAAGTCAAGACCCAAGATCGGTTTATATGGCAGCTATATCAAAACATGGACCGATATGGCCCATTTACAATACCAACCGACCTACACTAATAAGAAGTATTTGTGCAAAATTTCAAGCGGCTAGCTTTACTCCTTCGGAAGTAAGAAAAGACGTTCAGATGTCGTTCGGAATTCTACAAGAAAAATAATTCTTACAAGCACTCCAGAAATCGCTCAGAATTCCATTCGAACCGTCGAAAGAGTTTAGAATTTGTACAAGATTCTAAAATCTCTGAAACCAAGTTTCGAGATGTCTTCCACTACTTGATCTTTCCATCGGTCTTATGGTCTTCCTGGTTTGCGTGTACCACCGTGTTTGCCTTCAAAAGACTTCATTGCTGGAACTTCTTTATCCATTCTGACAACATGACCTAGCCAACGCAGCCGTTGTATTTTGATGCGTGTAACTATGCTATCGTCGTCAGACAGCCCATACAGCTCGTGATTCATACGTCGCCTGTATTCTCCATTATCGCAAACTGTTCCATATATTTTACGAAGAATCTTTCTCTCAAATACTCTAAGCACTGACTCAGGTGTTGGTAGGTGTTGATTTGTCCTTCTCGGGTTGTTTCCAGGATTTGGCGCAGTGTGAATATCTGGTCCATGGTGGATTTACTTGATCTAAAGCCGCGTTGATAGGGCCCAATTATCTCATTGACTATAGGTTTTAATCTCTCGAGAGTATCTTGTATGCGATGGGGAGGAGACTTATTCCTCTGTAGTTGGCACATTCCGTCTTGTCTCCTTTCTTGTGTAAGGGACATAGTATGCTGAGGTTCCAATCATCGGGTATGCGTTCTTCTAGTCAGATTGAGCAGATAAGCGGATGCATACGCCTTATCAGCGTGTCGCCTCCGGCCTTAAATAGTTTAGCAGGTAAACCGTCGGCTCCTGCTGCCTTGTTGTTCTTTAGTCGGGTCACTGCTACTTTGACCTCATTCTGACTAGGAGGTGAACATTCTATACCATCATCAGGGATTGGTTCTACGGTATTCTCTTCGCCGCCAACGTCGAATACTAGCAGTTGGGTAAATTGTTCTTTCCATATCCTCAGTATGTTATCTGTGTCAGTTACCACATTTCCTTCTTTGTCTCTGCAAGAGGTTGTGCCTGCACCAAAGCCATCGGTTTGATGTTTAATTCTTTGGTAGAATTTCCGGACTTCATTCTGACTTCTGTACAGCTTAATTCGCTCACACTCACGTCTTTCCATTTCCTTCTCCTTTCTGCGGAATAGACGTTTCTCCTCTCTCCTTTTCTCCCGATACCTCTCCTTCATCTGGCGCGTTGCTACTAATTGCAGGGTTGCTCTATATGCCGCATTCTTGGCTTCTTGGCTGGGTTTCTTGGAGGAGGCTTCCGGTACCCAAGTACGGATTTCGCAGCATTTTTCATGGAGTGAGCAATAGTTTGTCACTGCGCCATTATATCATCGGAACCAGGAGTGCTTTCATCAAGCAGTTGGGTCAGTCGAGTGGAGTATGCCGCTGCCATTTGTTGTGTTTGCAGCTTTTCAATGTCCATCTTCCGTGCAGTGTCAAATCGTACTATCCTCGCCATGTTCAGACCTGTGCTGCAACAAGGTAATGATCCGAATCTATATTCGCTCCACGGATCGATCGTATATCGAACACGCTAAATGAATGACTTCCATCTATCACAACGTGATCACTTTGGTTCCTCATGTTTTGATCGGGTGACAGCCATGTGGCTTTGTGAATATTTTTATGTTGAAATCTGGTGCTACTAAATACCATGCTACTAAATTTTCCGCGGCGAAATCAATTAGCCTCAACCCATTACAAGACGTTATTTCGTGGAGGCTAAACTTTCCGACTGTTGGACCAAAGATATCTTCGTATTAAAATCTCCCAGAACGATTTAAATATCATGGGCGGGGCAGCGGTCATGTTCTCTCTCTAGGCTTTTGTAGAAAATATCCTTGGTCTGCTTGTCCTTGTCTTCCATCGGGGAATGGGCACAAATAAGGCTGGAGTTGAAAAATTTGGTTTTTATACGGATTGTGGCTATTCTCTCATTCACCGGAGTAAAGCTTGAGACAAGGTCAAGCCAAATTCGTGCCTCGTGTTATGGCAGCTATAGTATAGTTCGTCACCGTAAGGTGTTATAGTGACGCGATTCCAGTCAATCGTACTTCATGTAAGGCGGTAATATCTGCCTTGGACTTCTCTAATATATCCGCCAGCGCGTATAGTGCACCTTCTCTATAAAGAGTGCGGACATTCCGGGTGCAGATCCGCAAATCATGGTCCTTTTTTCGTTTGCGTGGGTCGTCAACGTTGGGGGGGTCCGTTTTTACTATTCCTTTGTTTCTCATAGTAGTTCTCATAGTTTTCCGTTTACTGGCTCAGCGCCCCAACCGCATAGGTTAAGTAGAATTGCATATGTATCCCTCGATGTGGCGAGCCGCTTGCTCTAAGATCCCACGCTCGCACTGAATTGGAAGTCTCACATTCAGGAGCGTACTGAGAAGGCTCACAGATGTTGGGCAGTATGTAGACGGGCCGTAGGCTCGAAATGTTCACTGGCTCTACAGGAGCGTTATTGGACCAATACTTACTTACGCCACAGTAGTTTGGTGGTTCGGAGAACTTGTTGTCTTGGCATAGACGGAGCGAAGAGGACCACGTCCACTAGGACACTGGAGACTATTCTAGATAGTCGACCCATTGACATACATATTAAGTGTGAGGCAGGCACTGCGGCAATAAGAATTAAGGCGATGGGAGAATGGATTGAGGATGGGAGCAGCTCACATCATCGCGGTATAATCGAGGCGACGATAGGAAACCTGGAAGGAAGGAAAGAGGTTTCCAATCGGATACCTGAGATGAGCCTTGAAGTCGAGTGCGAGGCACTGCTGCCATCGGCACAGTCTTGGATTGACGGAAACCTAGTACTGCCATCTGGAAGATCATGTTACACGGGTAGTTCAAAGTTAGAGGACAGAGTGGGCCTGGGGGTTTACATTGAGAACCCAGGGACTGAGATCTGTTTTAGACTGCCTGACCATAATACGGTCCTGCAGGCAGAGATCCGGGCGATCACGGAATACATGAAGTGGTGTGGTGCTAACGCGAGGATGTCGAGTGTGAACATCTTTACGGACAGTAAAATTGCCATAAGGGCAATAACAACCAGGACGGTAAGGTCACGAACAGTCTTGCAGTGTTAGAAGGAGATAAACGCCTTCTCTGAGAATGGCAAAATCCACATCGTTTGGGTGCTGGGCCATAAAGGAGTAAAGGGAAATGAAAGGGCGGACGATTTGGCGGTGAAGGCCAGAGGACTGCCGTCAATAAAATTGGTTAACCCGAAGCCTTTCGGGTCGACACAGTCCGAGTTAAGGGAGTGGGCGACGAATGCGCATGCAACATTGTGGAACAGCGAAACGGTCGGTAGGACGGCGAAAATCCTATGGCGGGATCAAGATTGTGAGAAGACGAGGCTTTTACTGAAAGGAGGTCAAATAGGACTAAGAGCTCACTTATTTAAAATCGGTGCAGCAAGTGATAGCATGTGTAGGGCATACGGGGAAAATGATGAGACGTTGGAGCATTTCCTTTGTCATTGCCCGGCTTTCGCGTCTAACAGATACCGGCACTTAGGTGGAGACACAATACGAGACATGAAACAACTTAGTAGAGTTGTATTGAAAACAAGATTTTGTAAGTAGCACCGATTTTGTAAGTAGCACCGATGGAAAGATCAAGTGGTGGGAGACACCTTGTAATGTCCAGGATACGTTATGAATCCTTGATGCAACTTTTCAAATGTAACCTTCGAGCATCATTACGTTCAGGAGAAAGGTAGGACTTCGGGAGCCTTTAAAAACGCTAGCAACAATCGGGTGGGGGGTTCGTGTCCTTCTTTTCCCAAACTAAATTCCTATTACATTAATTATTATTGTAGACTCCCTTTTTATTTGACTATTGAAGCTACAAGGGCAATTTTGATTAGAAAACCAAATAAAACTATGTATACAAATTTACGTTATAACCTAACCGGAACAGATGATATTTATCGACTGGCGAACGCAGAAAATATCTCCCCCAGATGTTGATGAGGGAATCGTCTCACAACCCACGCCTACCATTGTCCTAGAGACGTACAACCTTTTATCTAGGACCCCTACTGTGAAAGCTAATATTTCATTTTTCTATAACCTTACATTCCTTGAAGAAAACATCGAACAATTCTATTTTCCCATAATTAAATATAAATTACAACTTTATTCATTGAAATTTCATATTTCTAAAGTTTAAATAATTCAATGCTTATAAAAGCTGGACATAGATTCCTTAGTAATTAATTAATTTTTTTCCCTTATTTGATAATAACTTCTAAATAAACCTTAAAAATTTAAATATCTAATGCAAAAACAAAAAGAAATATATCCTATATATATATATATCATACAAAAATATGTCTAAGTCTAAGTTCTCATAAAATCTAGCATGAAAATAGTAACCCTATTAAGTAAATTATGTGTTTGGGCACATGTATCTTCTCTATGGCAATTTTAAATTCTTTCTTCTCAAATATTTCATCTACGTGAAACAACAAAAGCAAATATCAATGATCGAGCAAGTGAGTATGTCACAGAGAGCAATGGTAGCTTTGCATGAGAGAGGTATAACACTTTTTGTTCTGTTTGAAGCCATAGCAATTAATTTGTTATACTAGGGCTCCATACAATATGGGGGCAGAGCTCCAGAAAGCAAGAAAAAAAAAACAAACAAAACCCATCAATGAATGGGAAAAGAGATGAATGAAAGTATTAAAACAAAAATTATTAATGGAACGTATATCGATTCCATGCAAAGCTACACACTCATGTTACATACAAACATGTAGTATTCCTACCCTCGAGGAAAAAATTGGTGCAAGTAAATTTATTTTTTTTTTTTAATCACGCATAAAAATTATATTCTTTTAATCGATTTTAGGGGGTTTTAATAATAAACTCACCAGCTTTACATGTCCATGATGAAGGCCTTCCCACGGTGTACAGCTGCTATATATTAAGGGGAGAATATCAAGAAAAGAAATTTAACTTGCAATAAGCTCCATTTTGCTCGACCAAAATCTAGTGTTTCCAAAATGTAATAAAGTAAAAAAAATATTAGGTTTTGTTCTAATTAAAAGAAAAAAAAAAATGACAAATTTAACTTATCTTAAGGTTTTTTTATACCCTCCACCATAAGATGGGGGGTATACTAATTTCGTCATTCTGTTTGTAACTACTCGAAATATTCGTCTGAGACCCCATAAAGTATATATATTCTTGATCGTCGTGAAATTTTATGTCGATCTAGCCATGTCCGTCCGTCTGTCCGTCCGTCCGTCCGTCTGTCCGTCCGTCCGTCTGTCTGTCGAAAGCACGCTAACTCCCGAAGGAGTAAAGCTAGCCGCTTGAAATTTTGCACAAATACTTCTAATTAGTGTAGGTCGGTTGGTATTGTAAATGGGCCATATCGGTCCATGTTTTGATATAGCTGCCATATAAACCGATCTTGGGTCTTGACTTCTTGAGCCTCTAGAGTGCGCAATTCTTATCCGATTGGGATGAAATTTTGCACGACCTGTTTTGTTATGACATCCAACAACTGTGCCAAGTATGGTTCAAATCGGTCCATAACCTGATACAGCTGCCATATAAACCGATCTTGGGTCTTGACTTCTTGAGCCTCTAGAGTGCGCAATTCTTATCCGATTGGAATGAAATTTTGCACGACATGTTTTGTTATGATATCCAACAACTGTGTCAAGTATGGTTTAAATCGGTCTATAACCTGATATAGCTGTCATATAAACCGATCTTGGGTCTTGACTTCTTGAGCCTCTAGAGTGCGCAATTCTTATCCGATTGGAATGAAATTTTGGCACGACGTGTTTTGTTACGATATCCAACAACTGTGCCAAGTATGGTTCAAATCGGTTCATAACCTGATATGGCTGCCA
This sequence comes from Stomoxys calcitrans, assembly GCF_963082655.1. Taxonomy (NCBI): domain Eukaryota; kingdom Metazoa; phylum Arthropoda; class Insecta; order Diptera; family Muscidae; genus Stomoxys; species Stomoxys calcitrans. The sequence continues at coordinate 92,438,660 of NC_081552.1, read as the reverse complement.
TATAAACCGATCTTGGGTCTTGACTTCTTGAGCCTCTAGAGTGCGCAATTCTTATCCGATTGGAATGAAATTTTGCACGACGTGTTTTGTTATGACATCCAACAACTGTGCCAAGTATGGTTCAAATCGGTTCATAACCTGATACAGCTGCCATATAAACCGATCTTGGGTCTTGACTTCTTGAGCCTCTAGAGTGCGCAATTCTTATCCGATTGGAATGAAATTTTGCACAACGTGTCTTGTTACGATATCCAACAACTGTGCCAAGTATGGTTCAAATCGGTTTATAACCTGATATAGCTGTCATATAAACCGATCTTGGGTCTTGACTTCTTGAGCCTCTAGAGGGCGCAATTCTTATCCAATTTGAATGAATTTTGGCACGTAGTATTTTGTTATGATATCCAACAACTGTGCCAAATATGGTTCAAATCGGTTCATAACCTGATATAGCTGCCATATAAACCGATCTGGGATCTTGACTTCTTGAGCCTCTAGAGGTCGCAATTATTATCCGATTTGCCTGAAATTTTGTACGACGGATTCTCTCATGACCATTAACATACGTGTTTATTATGGTCTGAATCGGTATATAGCCCGATACAGCTCCCACATAAATCGATCTCTCTATTTTACTTCTTGAGCTCACAAAGGGCGCAATTCTTTTTCGAATTGGCTGACATTTTACACAGGTCTCCAACATATAATTTAATTGTGGTCCAAACCGGACCATATCTTGAAATCGCTCTAATAGCAGAGCAAATCTTTTCTTATATCCTTTTTTGCCTAAGAAGAGATGCCGGGAAAAGAACTCGACAAATGCGATCTATGGTGGAGGGTATATAAGATTCGGCCCGGCCGAACTTAGCACGCTTTTACTTGTTTTTCATAACATTATGATGGAGGATGTTTGTCTTTTTTCCTCAGTGGTTCATCATTGTTCAGCCTGCATTTTGACAAAAAAAAAAGTCACAGCGCTGGAGCAAAGTGTTCTCGTATATCACTACATGGTTCAGTCAAATAACTTTGGGTGAATCTGCGTTAGACTAGTTCTTATGTTTGCTTCAATTGGGTACAATGATGGATGATAAGGGCTGATGGTCAAGGTGCCGCAGACTTAAGTGTCTGGCTGTGGTTTTTAGCACGTGGAATTAAATTTAATTTTTGGTTCCTCTCACAAAAATTGTTCCAGCTCTTTCCTGAATAGTTTCAGAGCAATTGGTTTTCGGGCTGAAGGTGAAATGCCCCCTTCTTCCCCGAAACTATGGGATTCTAAGACGAGCTTTGCCCACGTGTAAGGAAGCGGTCTCTGCACCAAATGTGCGTGCCGTAAAAACCAACAAAAACACTTTCCCAAGGCAATCTCTTGGAATCAAATGAGGACAAAATATGCCAAAATCTCCTGAATGAAAAATCTCCCACTTGGAGTTTGGTAAAGCCCTTGTACCTCAACGATACCCAAGGACAGAAAACGTGTTCCAAACTGGCGTGGCCTGGAGAAAATTAAGGTTTTTCAAAGACCGATAAATTTCAATATCATGTGATATTCCATACCTTTTCAATATTTATTCGCACTTATAAAAAATTCAATTTACGTTTATTTCACACTTAGCACGTTTTTTCCAGTCTAACGATTGTACAGAAACTTTATGATCTTTATTCTTACTATTATTTTACTCTATTGCTGATGTGGATGATACGGTGGTCGAAAAAGAAAGGAAGTACCTGATTTTTCTGAATGCCTCTTTGACTATTGGCCGGTGTACATCAAAAGAAAAATAAAAAAAAATGTCAAAAGTGCTAGAAACATTAGGGTTGTATCTTCAAAAACCCCATAAAGTTGCCACTAAAAAAAAGGGTGACACTAACAGAATAAAAGAAACATATTAAAATCATATGTGTCATGACTAGATCATAAAGCAGAAACAATACAATCAATCTGCACCGTTCATGTTAATTCTAATAAACAAATTTAGAAAAATATGCTGAAAATAAGTATAAAACTTATTATGACAAATTTCGAAGGGAAATATACTAAGTAAAACATCTGAAAATATATTCGAGGAAAATTTATCTATGTATTTATATTTTTTGCAAACTAAGGCAAAAGAGTAAAGAAGGTGCTATTGAGAAGCGGATAAAGTGGCCATTAAGATGAACATTACAAAACCAGATAATTTTCTTGATTTCAAGAAAAAATTAGCTGGAAAAAATCGTCAAGTCTTTATATCTTTTCCATGAAAAGTTCCAACTAATTTTCCCTCCATATCCTCCAGTACGTAATAATGACCCCCGAGTCTTTCACGAACCTTCGCCTTCACGAAGACAGGAGCGAGCTTCGCATTAAAGCCTTTCTCAAAACTGCTCTGGGCGAAATTCCGCCGATAAACTATCTGGCCTATATCGAACCTCTGGGGTCTAGTGCGAAGGTCGTATTGACGTTTATTGCGATCGAATGCATCTTTCACGTGCCTTCGTAGATTCCTACGTAATAGTTGCAACTGATCGTCCCTGGAAATAGCATTTGTGGGTTCATCTAAAAGTTGCAATTTCCTAAGCAGTGCATACGATGAGCCATGAGTTATCATGTCAAATCCATACAGAGCATGGTATGGAGAACAGTCTATGCTTTGATGAAAGGAATTGCGCAGTGCACAACTAATCGCACTTAGGTTCTGATCCCATTCACGATGATCAGATTTCAAAAATGCCCTGATACCAGCTATTAAAGAGCGGTTAACTCGCTCCGAGGCATTTGCCTGCGGGGAGTAGAAAGCAGTGTAGACGTGGTTTATACCATAACAGGTAAAAAAGGCATTCAGATTATTGGCCTTAAACTGACTACCGTTGTCCGACACTATAGATTCAGGCACACCATATGTATGGAAAATTTGTCTCTCCAAAAACTCCTTAATAACAGCAGAGGTAAACTTCTTAAGGGGACATAGCCAATGGAACTTGCTGAGATGATCCAAGACAATCAATATGCCTATATAGCCGGTCTTGCTTCTGGGGTATGGCCCCAACAAATCGATATAAAGGCGCTGGAATGGACGTATCGAGACTGTGTGTTTGCCCATTGGAGGCTTCATGACGACATTGGACGACTTAGTCGTTTTACAAATCTCACAGTTCCTAACATAGTCCCGAACATCCCGCACCATTCCAGGCCAATAAAAATGTCTTCGTAGCAATTCCAAAGTCTTGCCCATTCCACCATGCGCCGTTAAAGCGGTGTCATGAGCCCTTGCAATTGTCTCAGTCCGGATTCTACAAGGCAACCAAAGTTTCCATGCACAGTTCTCTTGTTCTTCGTCGCCAGAGTAGTGCTCGGTACGAAAGTAGACATACCCATCAGAAATCCTGATATCCGGAAACTTTATTTGATTTTCCTCTACCTTCCTTCGCAATTCAATGTAGTCATCATCCTTGAAAAATTCGGAATTCAGATCGATCTTTGGGAGTACGACCTCCACACCTGAAATCTCATTAAAAGAAATTCTCGAGAATTCTTGCCCTTTCTATGGCTGATGGTAAAATTGTATGTCTGGAGTTTCAACACCCAGCGAGCCAATCTCCCGCTCAAATCTGGTTGTCTCATCAGCCATAGGAGGCTGGAGTGATCGGTGATCACTTCAAATTCCTGAAGCTCCAGGTAACACCTAAACCGTTTGATTGCTTCCACAGCAGCTAAACATTCGCGCTCCGTCACACTATAATTACGTTGCGCGGTGTTTAGCTTCTTGCTCATGAAAGCAATCGGTCGTTCATTCCCTTCCTCATCCAATTGGACTAGCACGGCTCCGATTCCGAAGTCGCTCGCGTCACAGTGGAGATAAAATTTTCTGGTAAAGTCTGGGTTCGAGAGGACTGGAGCAGAAGTAAGCAATTGCTTAAGATTTTCAAATGCCCTTTGAGCATCTTCGGTCCACTTAAATTGCTTTTTGCTCTTCAGTACCTCTGTTATGGGAAACGTCTCAGTAGCGAAATTCTGCACGAACCTCCTGTACCACCCAGTAAGACCTAAAAAGCCACGTACTTGCTTTAGGTTACGCGGGACAGGCCAGTTCGTGATGGCAGTAACCTTTTCAGGGTCAGTTGTAATGCCACCATTACCTATAACGTACCCTAAATAATTCACTGTTGTCACGCAGAATTTGCTTTTAGAGACGTTCAAGGTGAGATTCGCCTTGCGGAACTGGGACGATATCCTAACCAAAACTTCCAAATGTGAGGGGAAATCTTCTGACACGATGATGAGATCATCCAAATACCCAAAGACGCAATGACGCAAATCGGGAGGGATGATCTCGTCCATTAGCCTGCACATGGTCTGAGGAGCATTACAGAGCCCGAAAGGCATTACCACAAACTGGTACAACGGTCTTCCCGGGACTGTAAATGCCGTCAGCTCCTTTGACCTCTCGTCCAGGCCAATTTGCCAAAAGGCGTCTTTAAGATCTAATTTAGAAATTAAGTTGGCCTTTGGCAATCGTGCGAAGATACCCTCAATATTTGGCAAAGGATATGCATCCTTTTTGGTAACCGCATTAAGTCTACGTGCATCCAGGCACAATCTCACTTTGTTGGGCTTCAATACATGTCTCATTGGAGAACTCCAGGATGAGGTGGACGGTTCTATGACCCCTAAGGCCAACATCCTATCGATCTCTGCGAATATAAGCTTCTCCACCGCAGGCGAAACAGGATAGAATCGCTGCTTTATTGGTGGTGCATCACCAACATCTATCGAGTGCTTAATGAGACTTGTCCTACCCAAGCCCTGAGTTTCGAAGTTGGGAAACAGATCAATAACAGACCTCAATCGCTTGGTCTGTTGGGCAGTCAATGGATAAATTTCTGGTTGCTCAAGTTGATTCCCTATCTTGCAATTCCCATTCACTGCAGATAAATCATGTAATTTATCGTACATCTTCCCGGACACAATTAAGTCCACAGATCCTAGAACATCGGGAAATAGTCCGAACGCTCTCAAAAAATCTGTACCAAGGATCAATCGTTGCTTTATAGATGGTATCACGAAAAGTCTAAGCCGAGAAGATTTGCCCTTAAAAGAAACTGTAACATCAACCCATCCTAAAACCTTCTGAATAGCCCCATCCGCAGTCTTCACCTGGGATTGGCATTTTAAAAAGTTTGGATAATTGGAGAAATCTGTTGTTGCCAATTCTGCGCCGATGCAACTAACATTGGCCCCTGAATCAAGTAGACCAAAATCCTCAAAATCCAAAAATGAAATCTTCGCATAATATCGCATATCGTCAGGGTTGGAGAAAATTGTAGAAACAAAGAAATCCTTATAAAATTTCCGTCTCCTATAAAACATTCGAAGGCGAATAGTGGACCGTCTTGGACGTTTCCTAGTATTGGCCAAGATCGAAGAGACATTAAAAATCTCGTCTCTTCTCTTCAAATAAAGTTCATAACGCCTGTGATATGGTAATCGTGGAAAAAGGATCCGTCGTGAATAGTCATGGTTGTGTGAATAATCAAAATTGGGTCTCTTAAGAATTCGAATTGATTTCGTATTGAAATCGTTTCGATTCTCGTTCGTCCCGTCAGGTAATTGCGTACCTGTATTCTCACTAGAAGGGTCTAAATCGTCATATGGGTTCTCAATAGGATCTAGTCCTTTTGAGGACCCACTGGTCTGAAGTTTTTTGGCTGGTTCAATCTCCTTGACTTACAGTCATTACAGTTGGGCTTGAAAATCCCTTTGGCCCCACAGCCATAGCAAAAAATTGTCCTATCCTGCAGACAGTCTTGCCAGTAATGATCTGTAGCGTCACAATTCCAGCACTTGAAAGAAGAGTTGGGCCTAACGAGAGCATCTACCTGGGGTTCAAAATCCTCTGCAATCTTCACATCCTCATCTATATCAACCTCTGCAACATTTCTCCTAGGAACAGCAACATTATAGCCAGCATGACGAAGTCCAAAACTCCTCCTAACGTATTCATCATTAAGGAAGTTTTCTCTTGTCTGAACTAACTGGCGAAGATGAGATATAGAATTTATCCTAATATATAGGAGGTCTTGCCGAATCTCAGGCCTTAGATTACGAGGAAGGATCTCAATGAGTTCCTCCTCAGATAAAGGAGTAGGCAGTCTATCCATTATAACAGAAACTGAATCTAAGAAAGAATCAAATGACTCGTTCGGCTTCTGCTTACGATTGCGAATTTCCTCTTTAAGATCAAAGGACGTTTTGAATTCTTTATATTGGCCACGAATAGCCTCGCAGAAGTCATTCCAATTTATTGGGGAGGTCTTCTTATGATACCTCCAGTACCATTCCTTTGCCTTTCCAACTAATAAAGTATTCAAATTTCGAATAATGACGGAAAAATCACCGTTAAAATTATCATTTGTCAGAGAAATAATCCTGTACAAAAATTCCTCCACACCAAGTCCATTCGCAGACCCGTCAAATTTAATATTCCAACTTTGGACAATTGATGTGACCTTATCTGAAGGAAAACCATTAACGTTGGAGTGTGAAAATGCATTAGGGGACAAATTAAAAATCTGTGAATTATTTGAAGCACGGCCTGCTGGAGGATGAAAATTGTTTCCCTGTGGGACACTAACATTCTCGTCACTGACATTGTTCATAGTCTGACTAAAATTATTCAGAGGCCTTTGAGAAGAAGGGATATTACGATTTGCATTAGCAGGAGGTGCAAAGTTCATATTTTGAAGCATCCTACTCAAATTTGTCTCGATCAATTGGTCAATTCTACTATAATCCACCAATACTGGTGCAGTATGAATCGGAGCAGATTGCATTGGAGCCGTATGAGCTGAAGCAGCATGAATTTGAACAGAATGAACTGCAGCAGGTTGAGATAAACCACGAGCGGGAGAAATTCCCCGACTTGGATTGGTCTGTAAATTACTTCGATCAGGTGTACTCGGAAAATCCAAACTACGATTCAACTGCTGATACTGTGTATCCTGAAATTCACGCGTCGTACTACGAGTCTGATAATGCTTTGGCATTGCGCCTCTGCCCTTGCCCCTCTGACTGCCCTTAAATGGCGGCACAGATCTGTGGCCAATCTTCAAAACTCTCAACTCGCTAAGTTGACATGGTTTCTTACAAACGGGACACTCTGACGCATTTGACAAATATTCCTCTATGCACTGTCTATGAAATGGATGCGAACATTCATTCAAAATCAAACAGTCCTGTCCTTCGGTCATAGTGATGTGACAAACCTGACAAGCGGAAGGTTCCACCACAGATGAATCTGCAGGAGGATCAGATGCAGACGCACCTGCAGGAGGTGGGGTTCGTTCCAAGTTCATGATAAAAACAATGGGGTTGAACGAAATCGTATTTCAAATATACAAAAGAAATTCGAAAATAAAAATCCCAACCAAATGTTTTATAACCAAAAAGTTCACACACTTCAAAGTACAAACATTTCAAAATCGTTCATATAGTATTAGGATCAGTTTCGAATGTATAAAGTATTTGCGTTTTTCGAGTTAATGCATGAAATTTTGTTTTCTTCTCGGATATGTAAGGTAAAAAAAATGAAAAAAAAAATTCGCAGTTTAGTCGATAAATATAGGGTAGCAAAACCTGGCTATGGAGTAACTTATAGTCTTAACAAAACCGTCTATCCGATCAAACCAGAGTGAGATCTTATTGTCACAAAACATCTCACCTCTGAGGAAAATGGTCAAAAAATTGCCGATTGCAAAATTGTTGAAGTCCAAAAATCTCAGGTTCTGATAACAAAGTTCTGGATAAATAAAATTGAAGAAACTATAAGAAACCTTTAAAGTAATAAAGATATTTGACTTCAATCATGCAGGAAACTGAAAAGGGTAAACAGTCAATAATCGGTTAGTCATTTCGACTCCAATCAAAATACTAAAATTCCAGAAAACCACTGCAAACTATTTCAAAATCATGTAATCTCAAAATCAAGCATCTCTAAAACTTTGGCAATAATGAAATCTAAAAACTGATTACAAAGCTAAGATAGAGCCTTTGGACAGCGTCCTTCGGGCCCCACGTTGGGCGCCAAATTATGTAATGTCCAGGATACGTTATGAATCCTTGATGCAACTTTTCAAATGTAACCTTCGAGCATCATTACGTTCAGGAGAAAGGTAGGACTTCGGGAGCCTTTAAAAACGCTAGCAACAATCGGGTGGGGGGTTCGTGTCCTTCTTTTCCCAAACTAAATTCCTATTACATTAATTATTATTGTAGACTCCCTTTTTATTTGACTATTGAAGCTACAAGGGCAATTTTGATTAGAAAACCAAATAAAACTATGTATACAAATTTACGTTATAACCTAACCGGAACAGATGATATTTATCGACTGGCGAACGCAGAAAATAACTCCCCCAGATGTTGATGAGGGAATCGTCTCACAACCCACGCCTACCATTGTCCTAGAGACGTACAACCTTTTATCTAGGACCCCTACTGTGAAAGCTAATATTTCATTTTTCTATAACCTTACATTCCTTGAAGAAAACATCGAACAATTCTATTTTCCCATAATTAAATATAAATTACAACTTTATTCATTGAAATTTCATATTTCTAAAGTTTAAATAATTCAATGCTTATAAAAGCTGGACATAGATTCCTTAGTAATTAATTAATTTTTTTCCCTTATTTGATAATAACTTCTAAATGAACCTTAAAAATTTAAATATCTAATGCAAAAACAAAAAGAAATATATCCTATATATATATATCATACAAAAATATGTCTAAGTCTAAGTTCTCATAAAATCTAGCATGAAAATAGTAACCCTATTAAGTAAATTATGTGTTTGGGCACATGTATCTTCTCTATGGCAATTTTAAATTCTTTCTTCTCAAATATTTCATCTACGTGAAACAACAAAAGCAAATATCAATGATCGAGCAAGTGAGTATGTCACAGAGAGCAATGGTAGCTTTGCATGAGAGAGGTATAACACTTTTTGTTCTGTTTGAAGCCATAGCAATTAATTTGTTATACTAGGGCTCCATACAATATGGGGGCAGAGCTCCAGAAAGCAAGAAAAAAAAAAAACAAACAAAACCCATCAATGAATGGGAAAAGAGATGAATGAAAGTATTAAAACAAAAATTATTAATGGAACGTATATCGATTCCATGCAAAGCTACACACTCATGTTACATACAAACATGTAGTATTCCTACCCTCGAGGAAAAAATTGGTGCAAGTAAATTTATTTTTTTTTTTTAATCACGCATAAAAATTATATTCTTTTAATCGATTTTAGGGGGTTTTAATAATAAACTCACCAGCTTTACATGTCCATGATGAAGGCCTTCCCACGGTGTACAGCTGCTATATATTAAGGGGAGAATATCAAGAAAAGAAATTTAACTTGCAATAAGCTCCATTTTGCTCGACCAAAATCTAGTGTTTCCAAAATGTAATAAAGTAAAAAAAATATTAGGTTTTGTTCTAATTAAAAGAAAAAAAAAATGACAAATTTAACTTATCTTAAGGTTTTTTTTTTCATAACATTATGATGGAGGATGTTTGTCTTTTTTCCTCAGTGGTTCATCATTGTTCAGCCTGCATTTTGACAAAAAAAAAAAAGTCACAGCGCTGGAGCAAAGTGCTCTCGTATATCACTACATGGTTCAGTCAAATAACTTTGGGTGAATCTGCGTTAGACTAGTTCTTATGTTTGCTTCAATTGGGTACAATGATGGATGATAAGGGCTGATGGTCAAGGTGCCGCAGACTTAAGTGTCTGGCTGTGGTTTTTAGCACGTGGAATTAAATTTAATTTTTGGTTCCTCTCACAAAAATTGTTCCAGCTCTTTCCTGAATAGTTTCAGAGCAATTGGTTTTCGGGCTGAAGGTGAAATGCCCCCTTCTTCCCCGAAACTATGGAATTCTAAGACGAGCTTTGCCCACGTGTAAGGAAGCGGTCTCTGCACCAAATGTGCGTGCCGTAAAAACCAACAAAAACACTTTCCCAAGGCAATCTCTTGGAATCAAATGAGGACAAAATATGCCAAAATCTCCTGAATGAAAAATCTCCCACTTGGAGTTTGGTAAAGCCCTTGTACCTCAACGATACCCAAGGACAGAAAACGTGTTCCAAACTGGCGTGGCCTGGAGAAAATTAAGGTTTTTCAAAGACCGATAAATTTCAATATCATGTGATATTCCATACCTTTTCAATATTTATTCGCACTTATAAAAAATTCAATTTACGTTTATTTCACACTTAGCACGTTTTTTCCAGTCTAACGATTGTACAGAAACTTTATGATCTTTATTCTTACTATTATTTTACTCTATTGCTGATGTGGATGATACGGTGGTCGAAAAAGAAAGGAAGTACCTGATTTTTCTGAATGCCTCTTTGACTATTGGCCGGTGTACATCAAAAGAAAAACAAGTAAAAGCGTGCTAAGTTCGGCCGGGCCGAATCTTATATACCCTCCACCATGGATCGCATTTGTCGAGTTCTTTTCCCGGCATTTCTTCTTAGGCAAAAAAGGATATAAGAGAGGAGTTGCTCTGCTATTAAAACGATATCAAGATATGGTCCGGTTCGGACCATTGGGGCTCACAAAGTAAAATAGAGAGAACGATTTATATGGGATCTGTATCGGGCTATAGATCGATTCAGACCATAATAAACACGTTTGTTGATGGTCATGAGAGGATTCATCGTACAAAATTTCAGGCATATCGGATAATAATTGCGACCTCTAGGGGTCAAGAAGTCAAGATCCCAGATCGGTTTATATGGCAGCTGTATCAGGTTATGAACCGATTTGAACCTTATTTGACACAGTTGTTGAAAGTAAAAATAAAATACGTCATGCAAAATTTTAGCCAAGTCGGATAGGAATTGCGCCCTCTAGAAGCTCAAGAAGTCAAATGCCCAGATCTGTTTATATGACAGCAATATCAGGTTATGGGCCGATTTGAACCATACTTGGCACAGCTGTTGGATATCATAACGAAATACTTTGTGCAAAAATTCATTCAAATCGGATAAGAATTGTGCCCTCTAGAGGCTCAAGAAGTCAAGACCCAAGATTGGTTTATATGGCAGATATATCAGGTTATGGACCGATTTGAACCATACTGGGCACAGTTGTTGGGTATCGAAACAAAACAAGTCGTGCGAAATTCCATTCTAATCGGATAAGAATTGCGCCCTCTAGAGGCTCAAGAAGTCAAGACCCAAGATCGGTTTATATGACAGCTATATCAGGATATGGACCGATTTGAACCATACTTGGCACAGTTGTTGGATATAACAACAAAACACGTCGTGCGAAATTCCATTCCATTCGGATAAGAATTGCGCACTCTAGAGGCTCAAGAAGTCAAGACCCAAGATCGGTTTATATGGCAGCTATATCAGGTTATGGGCCGATTTGAACCATACTTGGCACAGTTGTTGGATATCATAACAAAGCACGTCGTGCAAAATTTCATTCCGATCGGATAAGAATTGCGCACGCTAGAGGCTCAAGAAGTCAAGACCCAAGATCGGTTTATATGGCAGCTATATCAGGTTATGGACCGATTTGAACTATGCTTGACACAGTTGTTGGATATCATAACAAAACACGTCGTGCAAATTTTCATTCCAATCGGATAAGAATTGCGCACTCTAGAGGCTCAAGAAGTCAAGACCCAAGATCGGTTTATATGGCAGCTATATCAAAACATGGACCGATATGGCCCATTTACAATCCCAACCGACCTACACTAATAAGAAGTATTTGTGCAAAATTTCAAGCGGCTAGCTTTACTCCTTCGGAAGTTAGCGTGCTTTCGACAGACAGACGGACGGACGGACGGACGGACGGACGGACGGACGGACGGACGGACGGACGGACAGACGGACGGACATGGCTAGATCGACATAAAATGTCACGACGATCAAGAATATATATACTTTATGGGGTCTCAGACGAATATTTCGAGTAGTTACAAACAGAATGACGAAATTAGTATACCCCCCATCTTATGGTGGAGGGTATAATAAAAAAAAATGTCAAAAGTGCTAGAAACATTAGGGTTGTATCTTCAAAAACCCCATAAAGTTGCCACTAAAAAAAGGGTGACACTAACAGAATAAAAGAAACATATTAAAATCATATGTGTCATGACTAGATCATAAAGCAGAAACAATACAATCAATCTGCACCGTTCATGTTAATTCTAATAAACAAATTTAGAAAAATATGCTGAAAATAAGTATAAAACTTATTATGACAAATTTCGAAGGGAAATATACTAAGTAAAACATCTGAAAATATATTCGAGGAAAATTTATCTATGTATTTATATTTTTTGCAAACTAAGGCAAAAGAGTAAAGAAGGTGCTATTGAGAAGCGGATAAAGTGGCCATTAAGATGAACATTACAACCTCGAAACTTGGTGTTAGAGATTTTAGAATGAGCACAGAAGATGGAGGTGCTTGGAACGCTATTCTACGTTCGATTAATGAAACAAATATTCTGTCATAGCCAAATAAAGTTAAGTAAGTAAGTAAGTAGCACTGAATTCCTAAAATAAAATTTTCTTTTTAGAGGTTACTTTTGGCTAGGACATTTATTCTGCCGAAACTATTATACTCTTGCTAGATTTTTTACGGTTGTGATGTAACTCATAGGAATTAATTGCACGTGGCCTTTAACGATGTCGTTAGATACATTTTTGGTTTGCGTAGAAGAGACCGGGTATCAGACTTTGCCAGACAAGTATGTGGTGTCTCTTTTAACTCGTTCCTTAAGATACGCTCGTTGCAAATGATCCACAAGATAATTTATACCAATGAACAGTCATACCTGGCTTCTGTATTGCGTTTTGCCAACTCTACAAGAGGTAAACAAGTAATACAAATATTGTTCGTCATCAATATCGTGTATCTGAACAACAGTTCCTTGTTAATGCTATACGTCTCTGGAATAATCTTCCCGATAGTATTCAAATTAGAAGTAATGAACGACAGTTCAAATCTTTGATTTATAGTCATTTTAATTAATTATTTGTTTTTTTTTATAACTATTTATTAATTTATTATACCCTCCACCATAAGATGGGGGGTATACTAATTTCGTCATTCTGTTTGTAACTACTCGAAATATTCGTCTGAGACCCCATAAAGTATATATATTCTTGATCGTCGTGACATTTTATGTCGATCTAGCCATGTCCGTCCGTCTGTCCGTCTGTCCGTCCGTCCGTCCGTCTGTCCGTCCGTCCGTCCGTCTGTCTGTCGAAAGCACGCTAACTTCCGAAGGAGTAACGCTAGCCGCTTGAAATTTTGCACAAATACTTCTTATTAGTGTAGGTCGGTTGGTATTGTAAATGGGCCATATCGGTCCATGTTTTGATATAGCTGCCATATAAACCGATCTTGGGTCTTGACTTCTTGAGCCTCTAGAGTGCGCAATTCTTATCCGATTGGAATGAAATTGTGCACGACGTGTTTTGTTATGATATCCAACAACTGTGCCAAGTATAGTTCAAATCGGTTCATAACCTGATATAGCTGCCATATAAACCGATCTTGGGTCTTGACTTCTTGAGCCTCTGGCGTGCGCAATTCTTATCCGATCAGAATGAAATTTTGCACGACGTGTTCTGTTATGATATCTAACAACTGTGTCAAGTATGGTTTAAATCGGTCTATAACCTGATATAGCTGCCATATAAACCGATCTTGGGTCTTGACTTCTTGAGCCTCTAGAGTGCGCAATTCTTATCCGATTGGAATGGAATTTCGCACGACGTGTTTTGTTATTATATCCAACAACTGTGCCAAGTATGGTTCAAATTGGCCCATAACCTGATATAGCTGCCATATAAACCGATCTTGGGTCTTGACTTCTTGAGCCTGTACAGTGCGCAATTCTTATCCGATTGGAATGGAATTTCGCACGACGTGTTTTGTTATGATACCCAACAACTGTGCCAAGTATGGTTCAAATCGGTCCATAACCTGATATAGCTGTCATATAAACAGATCTGGGGATTTGATTTCTTGAGCTTCTAGAGGGCGCAATTCCTATCCGATTTGGCTGAAATTTTGCATGACGTATTTTATTTTTACTTTCAACAACTGTGTCAAATAAGGTTCAAATCGGTTCATAACCTGATATAGCTGCCATATAAACCGATCTGGGATATTGACTTCTTGACCCCTAGAGGTCGCAATTATTATCCGATATGCCTGAAATTTTTTACGACGGATCCTCTCATGACCATCAACATACGTGTTTATTATGGTCTGAATCGGTCTATAGCCCGATACAGATCCCATATAAATCGTTCTCTCTATTTTATTTCGTGAGCCCCAATGGGCGCAATTCTTATACGAATTGGCTGAAATTTTACACAGGTCTCCAACACATAATTTAATTGTGGTCCGAACCGGACCATATCTTGATATCGTTTTAATATCAGAGCAACTCTTCTCTTATATCCTTTTTTGCCTAAGAAGAGATGCCGGGAAAAGAACTCGACAAATGCGATCCATAGTGGAGGGTATATAAGATTCGGCCCGGCCGAAGTTAGCACGCTTTTACTTGTTTTTAGTTTGTTTTAACCTTTTTTTTACTTAAATATTGTATCAGTAACTTTGCTTAAATTGTTAAATATTTTGTACCAATTATTGTTCTATTTAAATGAAAACTTGTTGAACTCATTGTATTTATCAATTTACTAATCTAAATACAAATACAATACTTTCTAATTTTTAGAGCGCACAACAAGCCGATTACTGGCTTAGGTGTATGTCCATAGTGGCATGGGGCGGATTAATATCTACACCTTCTTTTCAACCTAACCTAATCTATATGGGAGAATTTCAAAAAAAAAAATCTTCTAGTCGTAGAAAATATACTGTCAAGCTATATCTGTAACCCAAATTTAAGCCTCATAGCTCAATCCATGAAGAAAGTAACATTTTGTACGTTTTGACACCTGAATGTACGAATTTTGAAGCAAATCTTCTAGTTGCCCACTATATGCTTTCAAGGTTTGAATTGCACCACAATACGTACTTCCATTTCTGATATGATTTTTTACGACATGTCGCATTTTTGCGAAGATTGCAAAAAATTTCATAAGTTAATTCGTGCTATTCAAGTTCGCTATAGGCGAAGATAAGCCATTTCGTTCTATTTTGCGCTTTTTGGTATCAAAGTGTACGAATTTTGAGTAAATCATTGAGTTACCCATCATATATTCCCTAGTTGAACCTACATGCAAAATTTCAGCCCAATCCGTAAAGGTAGTACCAAAAAGTACCAATTTTGGCACAAAACTCACTATTTCTCCCACTTCCGGTACTACAATTTTTTTTCTTAAAATCTTTTTCTGGCTATAAGAAGATGCACAACAATACAATTACACAAATACAAATACAATATTACAAGTTCCTGCAAGATGCGATACACTTAAAGAAGAAAGGACTTGCTTACATTAAACGATTCGATGGTAACGAGCCAATATGCATATCTCATCCCAAAATTATTGATAATTTTTGTGCTTCGGAAGAAATACCTAATACAGAAATTCGAAATTAGACTTACAATACGAATGTTCATAATATTGCTGATTTGTTGTGTATTCTCAAATTTACAACTTATTATTCTAAAGGTTATTTTTTCGTTTTCTTCTTACAACTTTAATTATTTTATTTATGTTTTTTGGTTAATACAAGTAGGAATATTATTTTTCAAACGCCATGCTGATGTTATTTCTTGTCTATTTATTATACTCTATATCACACATGACTAGTGTAGATAGAAATTCTAAAGACGTAACTCGAAATCTAGTGCATATTTTAACAAGACAAAGAGATGGTTTAAAGGAATACCACATAAATTCTCAAAGTATAGTAAAGAAAATTGATGAGTTCAAGTATAGTATAGTCTCCCAGAGAGGAGGCCACCGTAGTACAAAGGTTAGCATGGCCGCCTATGTCGCTGAACGCCTGGATTCGAATCCTGGCGGATTCAACGGTGGTTTTCCCCTCCTAATGCTGGCAACATTTGTGAGATACTGTGGCGGCTAGCAGAGAAACCCTCAAAAATAGAACGCACCACAGTTATTTTTTATAAAAAGGAACTATTTTAATGTTTATTTTACGAAGTTTAAAAGATGACTGAAAAAATTTCAAATGTGATGTCACATATATAAGACAAAAAATCAAGGCCTCCTTGGTTACAATAAGCAAAAGAAAATAACAAAATTAACATGAACAGAACAGAATAAAAAGGAAACAATTAAAGGTAAAAGTCATAGCCTACTTAAAAATAAAATGTACAATTTCATGTATTGGAGTTTAAAGTAAATTATGCAACAGGCAATGCCAACTATGTTAAGAAATACTTTGGTAATTGAGGTGTCACCACAGTACTCCCCCTCCAGCGTTGTTACTCAGCGAAACGAACCTTTTTTGTTGCTTTTCTTAACACCCTCTCAGAACAGGGCATGTCTTCTTGCAGAGTGCACGACTTGAGTCTATCAATGGACACTACCTTTTCCTTGCCGTCTACAAGAATTTTGAAAATTTTGTCGTTTCTTGATATAACTTTATATGGTCCATCATATGGGGGTTGCAAAGGTTTCTTGACCGCATCGCACCGCAAAAACACGTATTGACACGTCTTCAGTTGATCACTCACGTATTCTCTATTGCTGGAATGATGTCCAGTGACTAATGGCTTAAGTCCAATGATTTTGTTCCGGAAATTCACAATCCAATCTGAGTCATCTTGAGTCGGTTTTGCATCAACAACAAGTTCACCTGGTAGAGTCAATGTACTTCCATACACCATTTCAGCAGAAGAAACATTACTATCAGCTACAACTCTAGATCTTAAACCAAGCATAATAAGAGGTATAGCTTCTACCCAATTTGCACCTGCATGACATCTTAAAGCTGATTTCAATGTACGATGCCATCTTTCAACGAGTCCATTCGCTTGTGGGTGATATGGAGTTGTGTGCTTTACCCTTGATCCAAGTAATAGAGCTAATTTACGAAAAAGTCTGCTTTCAAATTGCTTTCCTTGGTCCGTAACTATTTCTTTTGGTACGCCAAATCGGGAAATCCATGCACTCACAAATGCTGAAGCAACAGTTTCCGCCTTGATATCTAGAAGTGGTATGGCTTCTGTCCACTTTGTGAATCTGTCAATACAGGTTAAAATATACCTGTAACCTTGGCATGGAGTCAATGGACCAACGATATCAATATGTATGTGTTTGAATCGCTGCGATGGTGGCTTGAATTCTCCAAATGGACTTTTGGTATGTCGCTGTACTTTTGAGCGCTGACATTCCATGCAACTTCTGCACCATTCTGTCACATCCTTTTTCAAAGACTTCCATATGAAACGCGAACGAATTAAGTCTACCGTGCCTCTAATGCCTGGATGCGAAAGGTTATGAAGAGTATCAAACACCAATCTTCTGAAGGACTGCGTAATATAGGGTCTCGTTGTAGTGCCAGAAGTATCACAGTAAATCTTGTGACCATCCATCTTGATCAACCTTAAGTCTACGCCGGAGGTTTTGTTGTCTAATAAAGATTTCAATTCTTCATCGGAAATTTGCTCCTTGGCTAAAACTGCATAGTCCAAACATTGTGGAGTATTAATGGCTTGTATGCGGGACATGGTGTCGGCTACAACGTTGTCTTTTCCGTGTATATGGCGAATATCGGTAGTGAATTGCCCAATATAGTCCAATTGTCGTAGCTGCCTGGGAGATGCTTTTTCCGGCCTCTGCGTAAATGCAAAAATTAGCGGCTTGTGGTCCGAAAAAATGCAAAATTTACGACCTTCTAGAAAATATTGAAAATGCTTCAATGTGGAATAAGCAGCTAGGAGCTCGCGGTCGTATGCACTATATTTGGTTTGAGTCGATGTAAGCTTCTTGGAATAAAAACCAAGCGGTTTCCACTCACCATTTATACATTGCTGCAGTACGCCACCCATAGCGTAATCTGAAGCATCAACACATATTGAAGTGGGGGCATTCTCACTAGGGTAACTTAAAAGAACTGCATCAGCTAGTTGCTTCTTACATAATTCGAAAGCTTGCTCCCTCTCTCCGGTCCATTTGATTGTTGACTTGTCATTCTTCTTATTCCCTTTGTATATAGAATGAAGAATGGCTTGAGCTTTGGCAGCATAAGGCAAAAATCGGCGATAAAAATTCACCATACCCAAGAATCGTCGTAAATCTTTAACGGTTTCTGGAAGCTTGTAGTTTTGAATGACTTCGACTTTGCTGGGTAATGGTTTAATCCCATTTGAAGTTACCAAATATCCCAGAAATTGCAATTCGGGCACTCCAAAAGTACACTTTTTAAGATTGATGGTGAGTCCAAACTCTCGTAATCTTTCAAATAATTTGCGGATATGTTGTTTGTGTTCGTCGATGCTCGTGGAAGCTACCAGAATATCATCAATGTAGACATATACAAAATCTAGGTCTCTCGTCACTTCGTGCATAAAACGTTGAAAAGTTTGTGCAGCGTTGCACAAACCAAATGTCATTCTGGTAAATTCATAATTACCTATTGGGGTAGTTATTGTGGTCTTCTTGATGTCGTCTTCTGCCACAGGAATATGATGATATGCTTTCACCAAATCGATTGTGCTGAATACTTTTTTGCCATCGAGGAGAGCGCCGAAGTCGTGGATGTGCGGTACGGCGTACCGATCTGGAATAGTTCGAGCATTCAGACCTCGGTAGTCTCCACATGGGCGCCACTCACCGTTAGATTTCTTTACCATATGAAGCGGACTAGACCAACTGCTATTTGACGGTCTACAAATTCCCAGTTTCACCATTTCCTCGAATTCTTTTTTTACTATTAAAAGCTTTTCAGGTGAAAGACGTCTTGGCCTGCATGAAACCGGTGGTCCGTTCGTT
The DNA here is from genome assembly GCF_963082655.1 of Stomoxys calcitrans. Lineage (NCBI taxonomy): Eukaryota > Metazoa > Arthropoda > Insecta > Diptera > Muscidae > Stomoxys > Stomoxys calcitrans. Next base: position 92,419,706 of record NC_081552.1, on the reverse strand, counting down.
GTTTCAATGTAATGCTGAATTGAATGTTTAGCCTTTGAATTGAAGTTGATTTTGGTCAAATCCATAAATTCCTGGATAATTGGTGAGAACTCTGACGGAAACGACACATCCGCTACAAACAAGTCACTCACAGAGGCAATAGAACCTTTATAGCATAGTTTCGAGTTCGGATCTATCAAGCTATTGTTCTTAATGTCAATCAATAATCCATATTTACCAAGAAAATCTGATCCAATAATTGGCTTCTCAATGTCAGCAATAACGAAGTTCCATTTGAATGAACGATTTAAACCCAAATCTACGGTTAGCGTTTTTGTTCCAAATGTTTGAATAGGTGTTTTATTAGCCGCATATAACACGAGACTGTCTGGAGGTTGCTTGCGTTGAGATTTTGAAACAGGATAAACAGTCAAATCGGCTCCCGTGTCCACCAAAAACCTGATTTTCGATTTTACGTCTCGAACAAACAGGCGACAAATCTCTTGGCTGCAACCGTCTGTCACCAATGACGGTGCGCCATTTAGTTTTCCGAAGCGTTGTAATTGCACGGAGACACACTTTTTCGCTTTGTCCCCGAACTTAAAATGGTACCAGCAAAGCGATTTGTCTCTCTTCGATGATTTGGATCGACTTCGTTTTCCAGTCTTTGATTTGCTGCGGCTTCTTGATTTTCCAAATGAATCCATCTTTGCACAGAGATTCTCTAGCTTTCTCTCTATATCCTCAAGACGGCTGTTGGAAGGAGTAACCGCACACACTTCTGAATCGGCGCAATCGGAAATTTTGTCGGCCATTGTGGCAAGCTTATCCAAGTTGTCATCGCTGACGGAAAGAATTGCTTTCATCTGACTGGGAAGACGCTGCATCCAAAGTTGCTTTAAAATCTCGTCCGATACCTTACCCTGAGCCAAATTTCGCATCCCGCTCAATAATTCGGATGGCTTCTTGTCTCCAAGTTCGATTGTTGTCAGGAGTTTTTTCAAACGTTTTTCTTCGGAATCGGAAAAACAGCTCACCAATTTGTCCTTTAATGTTCCATACATATTCACAGCTGGGGGATTGATTACGATGTCATGAATCTTTTCAAGGATGCTGCTCTCAATTGATGCGACAATCGTATGGAATTTCGTGGAATCTTGCGTTACGCCTGCCATTAAAAATTGCGATTCCATTTGTTTAAACCAGAGCAAGGGATCCGCATGCCAAAATGGTGGGGCTTTAATCGCTACGCGAGAAATTTCCATTGATGTTGAAGAACTGCCTTCTGACGTCGACATATTCCTTAATGCGTTTTTGGGCACAAAAAGTTGATATACGTATTCAAACAGTTGTCGGGGGTCACCAAATTTGTGGCGGCTAGCAGAGAAACCCTCAAAAATAGAACGCACCACAGTTATTTTTTATAAAAAGGAACTATTTTAATGTTTATTTTACGAAGTTTAAAAGATGACTGAAAAAATTTCAAATGTGATGTCACATATATAAGACAAAAAATCAAGGCCTCCTTGGTTACAATAAGCAAAAGAAAATAACAAAATTAACATGAACAGAACAGAATAAAAAGAAAACAATTAAAGGTAAAAGTCATAGCCTACTTAAAAATAAAATGTACAATTTCATGTATTGGAGTTTAAAGTAAATTATGCAACAGGCAATGCCAACTATGTTAAGAAATACTTTGGTAATTGAGGTGTCACCACAATACTATGCCATGTATAACTTCTTTCCAAAGAGGTGTCGCACTGTGGTACGCCGTTCGGTCTCGGCTATAAAAAGTAGGTCACTTATCATTAGCTTAAAACTTGAATCGGACTGCACTCATTGATGTGTGAGAAGTTTGCCCTGTTCCTAAGTGGAATGTTCATGGGCAAAATTTCCAATTCGCAATAGTCTCTCAGAGACTTGGTTACATACTGCAATACCTGATAGCTTGATAAGCTTGGATGGATATGCTATATTCAGATCTGATACAGAACATCGTGGGGGTGGTGTTGCCATATATGCAAGGAACAAGTTAAAAGCCAAATTCCGATTAAATTCTAATCCTGAGGATCAAACGGAATATATATTCGTGGAGATTTTATCTAAGTTGAAAAAAATATTGATTGGTTTTATCTACAAGTCTATTGGAATAGGATATATGATATTATATCTGTCGTATCTATGATGCAACAATCCCCATGCGGACTAAGATGAAGTAATCGGATACTAAGCCTTGGTTTAATTCTACTATTAGGAATTTTATTCGTTACAGGGACCTGGCCTACTCCAGTAAATAAAGTTAATGCCCTCATTAGTGATGCAAAATTACGATATTATTCATCTAAATGTTATTCTTCGTTAGACACGAAAGGCAAGTGGAGGGTTATATCGGAATTGAAAAATCCAAGGTAATTATAATTACCATGGTGATATAAACGAATTGAATTGAACTTTTGTTAATATTCCAACCTTAGATATTTTTTTCTCTTTATTCAAGCAGTTAAAACAGAATATGCTTAGCTAACACTACGACTTGTCTCTGATTAATAAAGTGACTAACTAGTAGTGTGTGTATGACAATTATCGATAGTTAATTAAGCTTAATATTAATAATGATTAAGTTAAATTTGTTTATTATAATGTTAGACAGTTTCAGTTGAAACATGTAGTTAGGTCAAATGGATTGTAACGATGAAGTCTTCTTCAAAGATTTGAGAGTTCTAACAGTTTTAACGCTTCAACATTTTCATGTTCTTGAAGTCGTGTGTAGTGGTTTTGAACTAAGTGGTATATGTCCTCTTTAACAGTCTTAATTATCAGGTCTCAGTGCAATTCACTGTTACGGACATACCAAGGAGCCTTGACCGAATCCCTTGAAGCTTAATTCTGAAGAATTTTTTCGAGATGTTGATTTTTTACGCAGCCCCAAAGATGGATTCCATACAGCCATATTGGATTCAATACTTGCTTGTATATCATTAGTTTATTATCAGTGGATAATATAGATTTTCTTCCGATTAACCAATTTAAATTTCGGTACTTGATATCCAATTCCTCTCTTTTTTATAGATGTGTTCTTTGCAGCTGAGTCTCGAGTCTAAGGTTATCCCAAGATATTTGGCAGAATTCGCAAACGGCATCTGATTCATGTCAATATAGAGCAGTTTGAACTGTTTGTTTTTTCGAGAAGTTCACGTAAATCAACTTACTAATATTTAGATTCAGACCCCACTTCGTGGTCCATCGGTACACATTGTTTAAAGCTGATTGTGGTTTTTTTGTAAACTCATTGGTATTTCGGCCAGTTGCCATTAGAACTGTGTTGTCAGCAAAGGTGCCAGTGAAACAGTTCTCTTGTAGCAGCAAATCAAAATTATATATAAGATAGAGAATTGGTCCCAGGATGCTACTTTGTGGGACTCCTGTTGTAATGGGTATAATTTCGTGTACTCTGTTTCATAACTAACTCTATAATATCTACCATAGAGAAAAGATGAGATAATATCAACAAAGTTTTGGGAAAGTAGTGATTGGATTTTCCTTATGAACCCATGCCATACTCCATTGAACTCTTGGGAGATATCTAAAAATACTGCAGAACACACATTTTCCATCGTGTGCGTAAGCGTATGGACTTGTTCAATAATTGAATGTTTTTTACGAAATCCAAACTGATTATCAGGTATTATCTGTTTTGATAAGACCTTGGTTTCAAGACGCTTGCACAACAACTTTTCAAAGACTTTTCCCATTATTGGAAGAAAAAAATCAGCCAGGTTTTTGCAGCATAATCACCTCCGCGACTTTCCAATACCTGGGAAAATATTTTAATCTCAAAACGGAGTTCATTATGTTCTGCAATTTTATTATGCCTTTGTATGGTAGTTGCTTAAGCACATCACCGATTTTTAAATCGAATCCGGGAATTTATTACAACCGAGGTCCTTTACGGCCTTCCACATTTTCTTGAACGTTATCATCTCAAAATCTAACGTAGCTGGAATATTGATTTGGCGGTCTTCTGTACTATCCATTGAATTAATATTCGCATTAAAAAAATATGTAACTTACTTTCTTACTTACTTTACTTTCTTACTTACTTTCTGCCCATTGGTGGTTTCTTTCAATATAGGCGGTTTTTAAAGAATTTGTTTGTTCTCATGTTTGATTGCTTTCCAAATAGAATAGTTGCTTTTTTTTATCATATTGGTCATTATTTTTTTCTTTTTCTGCTAAATTTTTGGATGATGTTCTTTAGAAGCCTTCTGTCTTCTGAAGAACGGGAATGTTGCAATTTTTTCGTATTTTCCGTTTATATTTTACCAATTCCCTAATGTGACTCGGATATGTTAGCGTTGTTAGTGAAAGTTTTAATGGAGGCGTGCTATTCAGCTTGCTAAATATTGTTCGTCAGTTCTAGAATTTCTCTGTCAATTTCATTTGTGGTCTTCATAGATGTGTATGTTGTTGATCCATTATTCATTAAGTATTTAAAGTTATCCCAATCAGTTTTTGTTGTTGCTTAGTTTAGTTTGGGGATAATTAAATGACGCTTTGTTCGTATATATAAAGAAAATATCAGAGTAATCAGAACTAAGCTCATATCTATCCTGTATTGTGAACTTATTCAGATAGACTTTGCAATTGATGAAAAAATATATAAGATCCGGTGTTTTCGCTGTGTTTGATGGCCAATACGTTGGCTTTCCAGTTGAAACTACTACTTACTATATATTGCTTTATGTATTGGGTTGCCCAAAAAGTAATTGTCGGTAATATAGTCGGCGTTGACAAATTTTTTCAACGGCTTGTGACTCAGTAATTGCATTCTTTCTTCTGTCAGTTATCAGCTGTTACTTTTAGCTTGCTTTAGAAAAAAAGTGCGCGAAATTTTGTTTACATTTGTTTGTTTGGCGTTAATTTTAATATGGGTACCACATGTATTGAAAGAAATTCATTTAACAAACCGAATCAACGCTTGTGATATTCACCTTAAACGCAATGAATTCGATCCGTTTTTAAAACGAATCATAACTGGAGATGAAAAATGGATTGTTTACAACAACGTTAGTCGAAAACGATCATGGTGCAAGCATGGTGAACCAGCTCAAACTACTTCAAAGGCTGATATCCACCAAAAGAAGGCTATGCTGTCTGTTTGGTGGGATTGGAAAGGTGTGGTATATTTTGAGCTGCTTCCAAGGAACCAAACGATTAATTCGAATGTTTACTGTCAACAATTGGACAAATTGAATACAGCCATCAAGGAGAAGCGACCAGAATTGGTCAATCGTAAAGGTGTCATATTCCACCAGGACAACGCTAGACCGCACACATCTTTGGTCACTCGCCAAAAACTGAGTGAGCTTGGCTGGGAACTTTTGATGCATCCACCATATAGCCCTGACCTTGCACCATCAGACTACCATTTATTTCCATCTTTGCAGAACTCCTTAAATGGTAAAACTTTCGGCAATGATGAGGCTATAAAATCGCACTTGGTTCAGTTTTTTGCAGATAAAGGCCAGAAGTTCTATGAGCGTGGAATACTAAATTTGCCAGGAAGATGGCAAAAGGTTATCGAACAAAATGGCAATTATATATTTGATTAAAGTTTATTCTAAGTTTTATTAAAAATTCATTTACTTTCTTTTAAAAAATCCGCAATTACTTTTTAGGCAACACAATAACTCCCTTCCTTTAGTCGTGGTCAATCTAGAGCCCCATTGAATATGTTTTGCATCATAGTCACCTCCCATGATGAATCTATAACTGTGTGAGCTGATATGGTCCTCGTATTGTTTACATGTTATTTAGTGACGCGGTATACTGTACACTGATGTAACGGAAAGTAACTGTGGTTGCTTAAAACTCTTCGTAACTCATTTAATTTTCTATCCAATGTCCAATCGTTTTTCTTACGATCACGGCACTACCACCACAAGCGTTATTACTATTATTAGTGTGGTATAAGTAATAAGGTCTTAATTGCATATACATATGACTGTTTAACAAAATGTGTTTCGCTAATACGACATACAATAAATATATCGATTCGGTCTTCTTCCAAGCCATTTGCATTCCATTTCATAATTTTTAAGGTACTGTTCATTTAGGCAACTAAAGTAGTTTTCTAATATGCTAAGGTATGCATATAGTTCCTTATTAAATGATTCGATGGGTTCTAATTTGGATAGGATCTACACTAATGGATTTTCTACCTGTAAGTTTTTATACCCTCCACCATAACATGGGGGGTATATTAATTTCGTCATTCTGATTGTAACTACTCGAAATATTCGTCTGAGACCCCATAAAGTATATATATTCTTGATCGTCGTGAAATTTTATGTCGATCTAGCCATGTCCGTCCGTCCGTCCGTCTGTCTGTCGAAAGCACGCTAACTTCCGAAGGAGTAAAGCTATCCGCTTGAAATTTTGCACAAATTTTTTTTATTAGTGTAGGACAGTTGGTATTGTAAAAAGGCCATATCGGTCAATGTTTTGATATAGCTGCCATATAAACCGATCTTGGGTCTTGACTTCTTGAGCCTCTAGATTGCGCAATTCATATCCGATTGGGATGAAATTTTGCACGACTTGTTTTGTTATGATATCCAACAACTGTGGCAAGTATGGTTCAAATCGGTTAATAACCTGATATAGCTGCCATATAAACCGATCTTGGGTCTTGACTTCTTGAGCCTCTAGAGTGCGCAATTCTTATTTGATTGGAATAAAATTTTGCACGACGTGTTTTGTTCTTATATCCAACAACTGTGCCAAGTATGGTTCAAATCGGTTCATAACCTGATATAGCTGCCATATAAACCGATCTTGGGTCTTGACTTCTTGAGCCTCTAGAGTGCGCAATTCTTATCCGATTGGAATGAAATTTTGCACGACGTGTTTCGTTACGATATCCAACAACTGTGCCAAGTATGGTTCAAATCGGTCCATAACCTTATATAGCTGTCATATAAACCGATCTTGGGTCTTGATTTCTTGAGCCTCTAGAGTGCGCAATTCTTATCCGATTGGAATCAAATTCTGCAACACGTGTTTTGTTATGATATCCAACAACTGTGCCAAGTAGTTCAAATCGGTCCATAACCTGATATAGCTGCCATATAAACCGATCTTGTGTCTTGACTTCTTGAGCCTCTAGAGTGCGCAATTATTATCCAATTGAAATGAAATTTTGCACGTCGTGTTTTGTTATAATATCCAACAACTGTGCCAAGTGTGGTTCAAATCGGTACATAACCTGACATAGCTGCCATATAAACCGATCTTGTGTCTTGACTTCTTGAGCCTCTGAAGTGCGCAATTATTATCCAATTGAAATGAAATTTTGCACGACGTGTTTTGTTACGATATGCAACAACTGTGCCAAGTATGGTTCAAATCGGTCCATAACCTTATATAGCTGTCATATAAATCGATCGTGGGTCTTGATTTCTTGAGTCTCTAGAGGGCGCAATTCTTATCCGATTTGGTTGAAATTTTGCACGACGTGGTTTGTTATGATTTCCAACAACTGTGCCAAGTATGGTTCAAATCGGTACATAACCTGATATAGCTGCCATATAAACCGATCTGGGGACTTAACTTCTTGAGATTCTAGAGGGCGCAATTTCTATCCGATTTGGCTGAAATTTTGCATGACGTATTTTATTTTTACTTTCAACAACTGTGTCACATAAGGTTTAAATTTGTTCATAACTTGATATAGCTGCCATATAATTCGATCTGGGATCTAGACTTCTTGGGCCTCTAGAGGTTGCAATTATTATCCGATTTGCCTGATATGTTGTACGACGGATCCTCTCTCGATCATCAACATACGCGTTTATTATGGTCTGAATTGGTCTATAGCCCGACACAGCTCCCATATAAATCGATTTCTCTATTTTACTTCTTGAGCCCCCAAAGGGCGCAATTCTTATTCGAATTGGCTGACATTTTACACAGGTCTCCAACATATAATTTAATTGTGGTCCAAACCGGACCATATCTTGATATCGCTCTAATAGCATAGCAAATCTTTTCTCATATCCTTTTTTGCCTAAGAAGAGATGCCGGGAAAAGAACTTGACAAATGCGATCCATGGTGGACGGTATATAAGATTCGGCCCGGCCGAACTTAGCACGCTTTTACTTGTTTTTATACCCTCCACCATAAGATGGGGGGTATACTAATTTCGTCATTCTGTTTGTAACTACTCGAAATATTCGTCTGAGACCCCATAAAGTATATGCCGATCTAGCCATGTCCGTCCGTCCGTCCGTCCGTCCGTCTGTCTGTCGAAAGCACGCTAACTTCCGGAGGAGTAAAGCTAGCCGCTTGAAATTTTGCACAATTGCTTTTTATTAGTGTAGGTCGGTTGGTATTGTAAATGGGCCATATCGGTCCATGTTTTGATATAGCTGCCATATAAACCGATCTGGGGTCTTGATTCTTGAGCCTCTAGAGTGCGCAATTCTTATCCGATTGGAATGAAATTTTGCATGACGTGTTTTGCTATGATATCCAACAACTGTGCCAAGTATGGTTCAAATCGGTTCTTAACCTGATATAGCTGCCATATAAATCGATCTTGGGTCTTGACTTCTTGAGCCTCTAGCGTGGGCAATTCTTATCCGATCAGAATGAAATTTTGCACGACGTGTTTTGTTATGATATCCAACAACTGTGCCAAGTACGGTTCAAATCGGTCCATAACCTGATATAGCTGCCATATAAACCGATCTTGGGTCTTGACTTCTTGACCCTCTAGAGGGCGCAATTCTTATCCGATTGGAATGGAATTTCGCACGACGTGTTTTGTTATGATACCCAACAACTGTGCCAAGTATGGTTCAAATCGGTTTATAACCTGATATAGCTGTCATATAAACAGATCTGGGAATTTGATTTCTTGAGCTTCTAGAGGGCGCAATTCCTATCCGATTTGGCTGAAATTTTGCATGACGTATTTTATTTTTACTTTCAAGAACTGTGTCAAATAAGGTTCAAATCGGTTCATAACCTGATATAGCTGCCATATAAACCGATCTGGGATCTTGACTTTTTGACCCCTAAAGGTCGCAATTATTATCCGATATGCCTGAAATTTTGTACGATGGGTCCTCTCATGACCATCAACAAACGTGTTTATTATGGTCTGAATCGGTCTATAGCCCGATACAGATCCCATATAAATCGTTCTCTCTATTTTACTTCGTGAGCCCCAATGGGCGCAATTCTTATACGAATTGGCTGAAATTTTACACAGGTCTCCAACATATAATTTAATTGCGGTCCGAACCGGACCATATCTTGATATCGTTTTAATAGCAGAGCAACTCTTTTCTTATATCCTTTTTTGCCTAAGAAGAGATGCCGGGAAAATAACTCGACAAATGCGATCCATGGTGGGGGGTATATAAGATTCGGCCCGGCCGAACTTAGCACGCTTTTACTTGTTTATAATGATATTTCTTTCAAAATAGTTTTATTATTTCTTCAGAAGGATATATGACTGTTCTTATAAGCCTGCACTATAACAATAAGATTTAATCTTATTATGTAGTAATTTTTTAATTAAATCAATAAATTTGTTTTGTTATTTTTTCGAAGCTTTCATTTGATCCCCATTACATCCTCCTAGCCCTTTCCGTTCACCTGTAGAAACATTCCCCATTTAATTACCTTAACGGATTACCAAACCTGCCTTTTCTCGCGCCTACGACCCAAGGCCAACATTCTTGCAAGATTTTATGATTCTAGCTTCTGCCGTTTGGGCTGGGTAGTGATCAGTTAGTCATTCAGTCGGTTAATCATGCGGCTGTTTTATATATAGAGATTTATTTTTCATACAAATACAGTCAATCAAATAAATTTACGTATATTTCGTTTATTTTTATGCCCTCGATCATAGGATGGGGGGGTATACTAATTTCGTCATTTGTAACTACTCGAAATATTCGTCTGAGACCCCATAAAGTATATATATTCTTGATTGTCGCGACATTTTATGTCGATCGAGCCATGTCCGCAAACTTCCGAAGGAAAAAAGCTAGCCGCTTGAAATTTTGCATAAATACTTCTTATTAGTGTAGGTCGGTTGGTATTGTAAATGGGCCATATCGGTCCATGTTTTTATATAGCTGCCATATAAACCGAGTCTTGACTTCTTGAGCCTCTAGAGTGCGCAATTCTTATCCGATTGAAATGATATTTTGCACGACGTGTTTTGTTATGATATCCAACAACTGTGCCAAGTATGGTTCAAATCGGTCCATATTTGCCTTTAAAACTGCAATATAAACCGATCTTGGGTCTTGACTTCTTGAGCCTATAGCATTGCAACGTTTTTTTTTTTTTGTTGATTCCCAACCCAAGAATTCTAATTATGGAAAATAAATGTTTTTCTAACTAGGCTATGACTTTCTTTAACCAACTATAATGTCTTTATATTTTTATACCCTCCACCATAAGATGGGGGGTATACTAATTTCGTCATTCTGATTGTAACTACTAGAAATATTCGTCTGAGACCCCATAAAGTATATATATTCTTGATCGTCGTGATATTTTATGTCGATCTAGGCATGTCCGTCCGTCCGTCCGTCTGTCTGTCGAAAGCACGCTAACTTCCGAAGGAGTAAAGCTAGCCGCTTGAAATTTTCCACAAATACTTTTTATTAGTGTAGGTCGGTTGGTATTGTAAATGGGCCATATCGGTCCATGTTTTGATATAGCTGCCATATAAACAGATCTTGGGTCTTGACTTCTTGAGCCTCTAGAGTGCGCAATTCTTATCCGATTGGGATGAAATTTTGCACGACGTGTTTTGTTATAACGTCCAACAACTGTGGCAAGTATGGTTAAAATCAGTCCATAACCTGATATAGCTGCCATATACACCGATCTGGGGTCTTGACTGCTTGAGCCTCTAGAGCGCGCAATTCTTATCCGATTTGAATGAAATTTTGCACGACGTATTTCGTTATTATATCCAACAACTGTGCGAAGTATGGTTCAAATCGGTCCATAACCTGATATAGCTGCCATATAAACCGATCTTGAGTCTTGACTTCTTGAGCCTCTAGAGTGCGCAATTCTTATCCGATTGGAATGAAATTTTGCATGACGTGTTTTGTTATTATATCCAACAACTGTGCCAAGTATGGTTAAAATCAGTCCATAACCTGATATAGCTGCCATATACACCGATCTGGGGTCTTGACTGCTTGAGCCTCTAGAGCGCGCAATTCTTATCCGATTTGAATGAAATTTTGCACGACGTATTTCGTTATTGTATCCAACAACTGTGCGAAGTATGGTTCAAATCGGTCCATAACCTGATATAGCTGCCATATAAACCGATCTTGGGTTTTGACTTCTTAAGCCTCTAGAGGGCGCAATTCTTATCCAATTTGAATGAATTTTGGCACATAGTATTTTGTTAGGATATCCAACAACTGTGCCAAATATGGTTCAAATCGGTTCATGACCTGATATAGCTGCCATATAAACCGATTTGGGATCTTGACTTCTTGAGCCTGTAGAGGTCGCAATTATTATCCGATTTGCCTGAAATTTTGTACAACGGATTCTCTCATGACCATTAACATATGGTCTGAATCGGTATATAGCCCGATACAGCTCCCATATAAATCGATCTCTCTAATTTACTTCTAGAGCCCCCAAAGGGCGCAATTCTTATTTGAATTGGCTGACATTTTACATAGGTCTCCAACATATAATTTAGTTGTGGTCCAAACCGGACCATATCTTGATATCGCTCTAATAGCAGAGCAAATCTTTTCTTATATCCTTTTTTGCCTAAGAAGAGATGCCGGGGAAAGAACTCGACAAATGCGATCCATGGTGGAGGGTGTATAAGATTCGGCGCGGCCGAACTTAGCACGCTTTTGCTTGTTAGTTATTTTATAGTAACTTGGTACTATGGATTGAGCTCTAAATATGTCAAGATGCAGAAATTTCTGTATAAACTATAAAATTAATTACTGTTACATATATCTAAAATTTATACTAACGTGAAATTGAAACAAGCAAAAGCGTGCTTAGTTAGGCCGGGCCGAATCTTGGGAACCCACCACAATGGATTCAACTAAAAGTGTACCTAGAGGATTTGGACCGTATGTGATACGATTGTTGGAAGTCGTTCCAGAACACTACGTACAAAATTTCAGATCCAACGTATAAAAATTGAAGCTTCCAGGGGCTTAAGATGTCAAATCAGGAGATCGGTTTATAAAGAGCTATATAAGGATTTACACCGATTTCGAACATACTTGTCAGGATTGTAGGAAGTCATAACAGAACCCTACGTGAAAAATGTCATCTCAATCGGATAACAACTGCTGCTTGTAGGGGCTCAAGATGTCAAATCGGGAGAACGGTTTATATGGGAGCTATATCAAAATCAGGTTATAGATCGATTCAGACCATACTTGGCACGATTGTTCGAAGTCGTAATTGAACACTTTGTGCTATTTCAGCCCAATCGGTTAATAATTGCAGTTTCTAGAAGCTCAAGAAATCAATAAATCTGAACCGATATGGCCCATTTGCAATCCCCAACGACCTACAACAATAAGAAGTATCTGTGCAAAATTTCGTACAGGTAGCTCCACTCGTTCGACCGCCATCTTGATTTCCACAGACGGACGGACACGAGGATTGATGGACGGAGATGGTTAAATCGACTTGAAATGTCAAGAAGATCATCCTAAGATCAATATTTCGAATTGTTACAAACGGATTGACTAGATAAGTATACCCCCTATCCTATGGTAGTGGGTATAAACAAATTCCAGTGCCCAAAATTCCACAAATTTTGGCAGTTTTGTTAACGTCACATGTGCACGCATGTAGCAAAAATAAAATTAAATTTCTATTCTGTTTAAAATGTTCTGTATAGGGCCGGTTGGGTACTACTTAATACTAAATTTCCCATGAACATTCCATTAAGGAACAGGGGATTCTTATCTCATATGTTTGAGTGCAGTCCGGTAAAAGTTTAAGCTCATTGATAAGGGGACCTCCTTTTTTATGCTGAGTACAAACGGCACCACTTTATAGAAAAGTTTTAACTTGGCAGGATACCTCACAAATTAAGCCAGCATTAGTGAGGGGATAACCATGTTCTGATGTTTATGCCGGGATTTTATCCCAAGTGTTCGGACAAGCCAAACTCTGCGTCACGGCGACCTCGAGGGCCGGTTGTGTACCACGTCAAAAACTACTTTCAAAAGCAACACAATTTTTTTTCTACACAACTCTTAGGGTTGTCGCTATCCTTTTTAGAAAATGTTGAGTTTTGCGATGGGTCACAATAGAAAATGTTTAAGTCGGATGGTCCAATAAAATGTGGGCAAAACTAATAAGGCTTTTAAAGAAAAAAATATTATTTCACAGATAAACCCTGACATTACCCCCATATGGTTTGTGGGTATGAATTTGATAAATCAATCGGATAAATACTCGATAAAAGTATCCAAAAACACAAGATTTCAACTAAAAAAGGTCTAACAGGTCTATTTTATGAGAAGAGTAATCCTATACAGGGGGATCGACAATTGGCAGCAATTGCCACATCTAAGGTGGGCTCGCGAAATTTTTAAGTTTTTCGTTATATTTTAACCCCCTCATAACTTTAAAATCGTGGAATCCAGTTATATATATAATGATTTATATTCTATTGAAGTTCAATGTCACGAAATTAAATATCAATACCAGAGATTGCAATGCACAGATTGCTACCGTTCCTTTTAAAACGCAATTCATATTTTCGTTGCTTTTAACATGCCTTCATTCAACAATGGCAACTAATGATGTTGCTTTCAAATGAAGTAATTTTTTGATGATTGCTTTTTATGATTTTTTTTTATTGCCGTTACACAACAAGCAACAAAATGAAAGCTGACACACTAAAAATAATAAATGATTCGTACCATTCGCTCAGTATTTTTTCACTTTTTGGTGTGGTCCGAATTATGGAGTTAAAAATTTTAGAAAAAATTAAAACTCCCTCACCCCAACAGCACCGTCCAAAATCGGAAGCGAAGCCATCGGGACAATATGGAACTCAAATGAAAAGTATTTGAGAGTAGAGTACGAATATTATTTAAAAACAAGTAAAAGCGTGCTAAGTTCGGCCGGGCCGAATCTTATATACCCTCCACCATGGATCGCATTTGTCGAGTTCTTTTCCCGGCATCTCTTCTTAGGCAAAAAAGGATATAAGAAATGAGTTGCTCTGCTATTAAAACGATATCAAGATATGGTCCGGTTCGGACCACAATTAAATTATGTGTTGGAGACCTGTGTAAAATTTCAGCCAATTCGTATAAGAATTGCACCCTTTGGGGGCTCAAAAAAATAGAGAGATCGAATTATATGGGAGCTGTATTGGGCTATAGACCGATTCAGTTCATAATAAACACGTATGTTGATGGTCATGAGAGGATCCGTCGTAGAAAATTTCAGGCATATCGGATAATAATTGCGACCTCTAGGGGTCAAGAAGTCAAGATCCCAGATCGGTTTATATGGCAGCTATATCAGGTTATGAACCGATTTGAACCTTATTTGACACAGTTGTTGGAAGTAAAAATTAAATACGTCATGCAAAATTTCAGCCAAATCGGATAGGAATTGCGCCCTCTAAAAGCTCAAGAAGTTAAATCCCCAGATCTGTTTATATGACAGCTATATCAGGTTATGGACCGATTTCAACCATACTTGGCACAGTTGTTGGATATCATAACGAAATACTTCGTCCAAAAATTCATTCAAATCGGATAAGAATTGTGCCCTCTAGAGGCTCAAGAAGTCAAGACCCAAGATCGGTTTATATGGCAGCTATATCAGGTTATGGACCGATTTAAACAATACTTGGCACACTTGTTGGGTATCATAACAAAACACGTCGTGCGAAATTCCATTCCATTCGGATAAGAATTGCGCCCTCTAGAGGCTCAAGAAGTCAAGACCCAAGATCGGTTTATATGGCAGCTATATCAGGTTATGGGCCGATTTGAACCATACTTGGCACAGTTGTTGGATATAATAACAAAACACGTCGTGCAAAATTTCTATTCAATCGGATAAGATTTGCGCACTCTAGAGGCTCAAGAAGTCAAGACCCAAGATCGGTTTATATGGCAGCTATATCAGGTTATGGGCCGATTTGAACCATACTTGGCACAGATGTTAGGTATAATAACAAAACACGTCGTGCAAAATTTCATTCTGATCGGATAAGAATTGCGCAAGCTAGAGGCTCAAGAAGTCAAGACCCAAGATCGGTTTATATAGCAGCTATATCAGGTTATGGACCGATTTGAACCATACTTGGCACAGTTATTGGATATCATAACAAAACACGTTGTGCAAAATTTTATTCCAATCGGATAAGAATTGCGCACTCTAGAGGCTCAAGAAATCAAGACCCAACATCGGTTTATATGGCAGCTATATCAAAACATGGACCGATATGGCCCATTTACAATACCAACCGACCTACACTAATAAGAAGTATTTGTGCAAAATTTCAAGCGGCTAGCATTACTCCTTCGGAAGTTAGCGTGCTTTCGACAGACAGACGGACGGACTGACGGACGGACAGACGGACGGACATGGCTAGATCGACATAAAATGTCACGACGATCAAGAATATATATACTTTATGGGGTCTCAGACGAATATTTCGAGTAGTTACAAACAGAATGACGAAATTAGTATACCCCCCATCTTATGGTGGAGGGTATAAAAAATTGTGTCCAAATATCTAAGGGCCCGCCCAAGCCCAAACCTAAAACTGCCCCAAATGGCATTTTGGACGGTCATGCCAATATTGGACTCAACTGATAGATATTTGGGAGTAGACTTCGAATATGACATTAAAAATGAGGTCCAGGAAATGGGGGAGCTCCAACTCCTTAAGCCAATCCCCAAATTTTAAAAAAGGGTAATTTTTTTTTTGGCAACCCACACACACTTTTCGTGTTTTGTTTCACTGTTAAACGTCTTCAGTTAGTTCTATAATTTAACCAATCGTCTTACAAACGATCAACGCTTGCAAACTATTGAATTTTATTATTAAAATACGTGCCCTGTTAAGAGAGTTCATAGCGCACTTCTTCCATTGAGCAACGAAGCTAATTTTTGGCTCAATGGGTACGTAAATAAGCAGAATTGTCGATTTCAATTTCAAAAATGTCACAGTTTGGCGCGGTTTATGGGCTGGTGGCATCATTGGACCGTTCTTCTTCAAAGATGATGCGAATCGTGACGTAACTGTGAATGGTGATCGCTATTGTGAGATGATATCCAACTTTTTTTTGCCTAAAACGCGAGAGCTGGACTTGCATAACATGTGGTTTCAACAAGACGGTGGCACATGCCACACAGCACGCGTAACATTGGATTTATTGTAAGGCGAGTTCGGTGAACACGTTCAGGACCGGTCAATTGGCCGACTAGATCGTGCGTTTTAACGCATTTAGACTATTTTTTGTAGGGCTATGTTAAAGCTCATGTCTTTAAAGACAAGCCCGCTTCAATTGACACGTTGGAAGACAACAATGAAGCATTTATTTTTGTGGTACCGGCCGAAATGTTGGAAAGAGTATGCCAAAATTGGACTAAGCGGATGGACCATATGAGGCGCAGTCACGGTCAACATTTTCATGAAATAATCTGCAAGCATAAAACTATTATATAGATAGTATCGATGCTAATAATGTTTTCATGCATTTTTCTGAATTTTATTAGCTGATCATGACTATATGAGGTTCAAATAAAAGGTATTTGAAAGTAGATTACGAATATGAAACTAAAATATGTGTCCAAGTATATGAGTGGCTCTCTAACCCTTAAAACCAGCCCAAATAGGCTAATTGTGTATATTTAAAGCTGAATGCGAACTTAACATTCAAACCTACACAACTTTTGGCACCAAATTTGGATTTCAAATCAGTGTTCTACTTTTAAATACCTTTCTTTTGAATCCCATATTGCCAAGATCGACAAATATGTCCAGCTTTTGGGGTGATTTGGGGGAGGGGCGGCCACCCAGACACTTGATCCTGAAATAAGATATCAGTTACGTACTCTACTCTACAACCAATATGGGTGTTTATGGTGGGGACGGCAATTTTTAATATTAAATTCGTGTTCCCAAATGACTTTCATTTGAGTTCTATGTTCCCGATCGGCCCACTTCTATTTTGGGTGTTGTTTTTGGGGTAAGGAGGAGGAACCGACCCCTTTCCCATATCATAAAAGTATATAACCTTTTGCTACTTCCACATCAACCTGAACAACCTGTGAAAATTTCAAGAAGTTCGGTTCAGCCGTATTTGATTCTATAATGAACAAACAAATTTACAAACCGCTCCCAAATCCCTTTCATTATACCCACCACCGACGGATGGGGGTATATTCATTTTGTCATTCCGTTTGCAACACATCGAAATATCCATTTCCGACCCTATAAAGTATATATATTCTTGATCAGCGTAAAAATCTAAGCCGATCTAGACATGTCCGTCCGTCTGTCTGTTGAAATCACGCTACAGTCTTTAAAAATGGAGATATGGAGCTGAAACTTTGCACAGAGTCTTTTTTATACCCACCACCGACGGATGGGGGTATATTCATTTTGTCATTCCGTTTCCAACACATCGAAATATCCATTTCCGACCCTATAAAGTATATATATTCTTGATCAGCGTAAAAATCTAAGACGATCTAGACATGTCCGTCCGTCTGTCTGTTGAAATCACGCTACAGTCTTTAGAAATGGAGATATTGAGCTGAAACTTTGCACAGAGTCTTTTTTTGTCCATAAGCAGGTTAAGTTCGAAGATGGACTATATCGGACTATATCTTGATATAGCCCCCATATAGACCGATCCGCCGATTTGGGGTCTTAGGCGAATAAAAGCCACATTTATTATCCGATTTTGCTGAAATTTGGGACAATGAGTTGTGTTAGGCCTTTCGATATCCTCCGTCAATTTCGCCCAGATCGGTCCAGATTTGGCTATAGCTGCCATATAGACCGATCCTCCGATTTAGGGTCTTAGGCCCATAAAAGTCACATTTATTATCGGATTTTGCTGAAATTTGGGACAGTGAGTTGTGTTAGGCCTTTCGACATCCTTCGTCAATTTGGCCCAGATCGGTTCAGATTTGGATATAGCTGCCATATAGACCGATCCTCCGATTTCGGGTCTTAGGCCCATAAAAGCCACATTTATTATCCGATTTTGCTGAAATTCGGGACAGTGAGTTGCCTTAGGCCCTTCTACATCCTTCGTCAATATGGCTCAGATCGTTTCAGATTTGGATATAGCTGCCATATAGACCGATCCTCCGATTTTGGGTTTTGGGCCCATAAAAGCCACATTTATTATCCGATATTGCTGAAATTCGGGACAGTGAGTTGTGTTAGGCCCTTCGACATCCTTCGTCAATATGGCTCAGATCGTTTCAGATTTGGATATAGCTGCCATATAGACCGATTCTCCGATTTAGGGTCATAGGCCCATAAAAGCTCTTTTTATTACCCGATTTTGCTGAAATTTGTGACAGTGGGTTGTGTAAGGCCCTTCAACATCCTTCGTTAATTTGGCCCAGATCGGTTCAGATTTGGATATAGCTGCCGTATACACCGATCCTCCGATTTAGGGTCTTAGGCCCATAAAAGCCACATTTATTATCCGATTTCGCTGAAATTTGGGACAGTGAGTTGTGTTAGGTCCTTCGACATTCTCCGTCAATATGGCTCAGATCGGTCCAGATTTGGATATAGCTGCTATTTAGACCGATCTCTCAGTTTTAGGTTTTGGGGCCATAAAAAACGCATTTATTGTTCGATGTTTCCGAAATTTGGGACAAAGAGTTAAGTTAAGCCCCTCCACATATTTCTGCAATTTGGTCTAGATCGATCAAGATTTGCATATAGCTGCCATAAAATCCGATCTCTCGATTTAAAGTCTTGGCCCCATAAAAGGCGCATTTTTAATCCGATTGCACTGAAATTTGACACACTGGCTTATGTTATGCTTTTCGACATCCGTGTCATATATAGTTAAGATCGGTTTATTTTTAGATATAACTACTGAAAAGACCAATATTTTGTTATATACAATTGAACAATAACTTTTACTTATTAGTATCTGGTCCAAATCGGAACATATATTGATATAGCTGCTGTGGGGCATAAGGTATGAATTTTGCACCGGATTTTGAGGAAAAGTGGTTCACATATATATCCGAGGTGGTGGGTATCCAAAGTTCGGCCCGGCCGAACTTAACGCCTTTTTATACCCTCCACCATAAGATGGTGGGTATACTAATTTCGTCATTCTGTTTGTAACTACTCGAAATATTCGTCTGAGACCCCATAAAGTATATATATTCTTGATCGTCGTGACATTTTATGTCGATCTAGCCATGTCCGTCCGTCTGTCCGTCCGTCCGTCCGTCCGTCCGTCCGTCTGTCTGTCGAAAGCACGCTAACTTCCGAAGGAGTAAAGCTAGCCGCTTGAAATTTTGCACAAATACTTCTTATTAGTGTAGGTCGGTTGGTATTGTAAATGGACCATATCGGTCTATGTTTTGATATAGCTGCCATATAAACCGATCTTGGGTCTTGACTTCTTGAGCCTCTAGATTGCGCAATTCTTATCCGATTGGAATGAAATTTTGTACGGCGTGTTTTTTTATGATATCCAAGAACTGTGCCAAGTATGGTTCAAATCGGTTCATAACCTGATATAGCTGCCATATAAACCGATCTTGGGTCTTGACTTCTTGAGCCTCTATAGGGCGCAATTCTTATCCGATTGGGATGAAATTTTGCACGACGTGTTTTGTTATGATACATAGCAACTGTGCCAAGTATGGCTGAAATCGGTCCATAACCTGATATAGCTGTCATATAAACAGATCTGGGGATTTGACTTCTTGAGCTTCTAGAGGGCGCAATTCCTATCCGATTTGGCTGAAATTTTGCATGACGTATTTTATTGTTACTTTCAACAACTGTGTCAAATAAGGTTCAAATCGGTTCATAACCTGATATAGCTGCCATATAAACCGATCTGGAATCTTGACTTCTTGACCCCTAGAAGTCGCAATTATTATCCGATATGCCTGAAATTTTGTACGACGGATCCTCTCATGACCATCAACAAACGTGTTTATTATGGTCTGAATCGGTCTATAGCCCGATACAGATCCCATATAAATCGTTCTCTCTATTTTACTTCGTGAGCCCCAATGGGCGCAATTCTTATACGAATTGACTGAAATTTTACACAGGTCTCCAACATATAATTTAATTGTGGTCCGAACCGGACCATATCTTGATATCGTTTTAATAGCAGAGCAACTCTTTTCTTATATCCTTTTTTGCCTAAGAAGAGATGCCGGGAAAAGAACTCGACAAATGCGATCCATGGTGGAGGGTATATAAGATTCGGCCCGGCCGAACTTAGCACGCTTTTACTTGTTACTTGTTGATTTTAATATAGAAACCATCAATTCGAATAAGAAATTAAAAACGATTCCAGAAATCTCACTCCCAAGAACTTTAAGAAATCTTTTCGTTTGATATTTGGAATATAAAACAAGTAAAAGCGTGCTAAGTTCGGCCGGGCCGAATCTTATATACCCTCCACCATGGATCGCATATGTCCAGTTCTTTTCCCGGCATCTCTTCTTAGGCAAAACACGATAAAAGGAATGATTTGCTCTGCTATTAGAGTGATATCAAGATATGGTCCAGTTTAGACCACAATTAAATTATATGTTGGAGACCTGTGTAAAATGTCAGCCAATTCGAATAAGAATTGCGCCCTTTGGGGGCTCAAGAAGTAAAATAGAGAGATCGATTTATATGGGAGCTGTATCGGGCTAAGACCGATTCAGACCATAATAAACAGGTATGTTGATGGTTATGAGAGAATCCGTCAAACAAAATTTCAGGCAAATCGGATAATAATTGCGACCTCCACAGGCTCAAGAAGTAATGAACCCAGATCGGTTTATATGGCAGCTATATTAGGTTATGAACCGATTTGATTTGGCACAGTAGTTGAAAGTAAAAATAAAATACGTCGTGTAAAATTTCAGCCAAAAAGGATAGGAATTGCGCAATAAAGAAGCTCTAGAAGTCAAGTCCCCATATCTGTTTATATGACAGCTATATCAGGTTATGAACCGATTTGAACCATACTTAGCTCAGTTGTTGGATATCATAACAAAATACTACGCACCAAAATTCAATGACAGCTATATTAGGTTATGAACCGATTTGAACCTTATTTGGCACAGTAGTTGAAAGTAAAAATAATATACGTCGTGCAAAATTTCAGCCAAATCGGATAAGAATTGCGCCTTTTAGAGGCTCAAGAAGTCAAGACCCAAGATCGGTTTATATGGCAGCTATATCAGGTTATGAACCGATTTGAACCATACTTGGCACAGTTGTTGGATATAAGAACAAAACACGTCGTGCAAAATTTCATTCCAATCGGATAAGAATTGCGCACTCTAGAGGCTCAAGAAGATCGGTTTATATGGCAGCTATACCAAAACATGGACCGATATGGCCCATTTACAATACCAACCGACCTACACTAATAAGAAGTATTTGTGCAAAATTTCAAGCGGCTAGCTTTACACCTTCCGAAGTTAGCGTGCTTTCGACAGACAGACGGACGGACAAACGGACGGACATGGCTAGATCGACATAAAATGTCACGACGATCAAGAATATATATACTTTATGGGGTCTCAGACGAATATTTCGAGTAGTTACAAACAGAATGACGAAATTAGTATATCCCCCATCCTATGGTGGAGGTAATAAAAATGCCGACTTCCGACAATCCCAATTTCCTCAAAACACTACGGGAAAAATTGTTTTAACTGGTTTTAGTCCTCACTTATTCGAATCCGAATTTTATTACGATACTTCTTTCCTAGAGACCGAATCGCAATGTCAATTTATCACTAAATAAAATTGTTGTGATTGTTTTAAACGAAAAGTTATAAAAAGTTTCTTTAAGCCAAATCTTCATGGATAGACTCAAAATGCTATAGAATCAAAAACGGGTAAACAGATTTCATTGACCTCAAAAGTACCACCCAAAAATTAATGTGGATCGACCGGAATAATATGAGAAATGAAAGGAATTCAAGAGTAGAGTACAAATTTCATAGTAACAAGTAAAACAAGTAAAATCGTGCTAAGTTCGGCCGGGCCGAATCTTACATACCCTTCACCATAGATCGCATTTGTCGAGTTCATCTCCCGGCATCTCTTCTTAGGCAAAAAAGGATATAAGAAAAGATATGCTCTGCTATTAGAGCGATATCAAGATATGGTCCTGTATAAAATTTCAGCCAATTCGAATAAGAATTGCGTTCTTTGGGGGCTCAAGAAGTAAAATAGAGAGATCGATTTATATGGGAGCTGTATCGGGCTATAGACCGATTCAGACCATAATAAACGCGTATGTTGATGGTCATGAGAAATCCGTCGTACAAAATTTCAGGCAAATCGGATAATAATTGCGACCTCTAGAGGCTCAAGAAGTCAAGATCCCAGATCGGTTTATATGGCAGCTATATCAGGTAATGAACCTATTTGAACTTTATTTGACACAGTTGTTGAAAGTAAGAATGAAATACTTCATGAAAATTTTCATCCAAATCGGATAGGAATTGCGCCCTCTAGAAGCTCAAGAAGTCAAGTCCCCAGATCTATTTATATGACAGGTATTTTAGGTTATGAACCGA
Source organism: Stomoxys calcitrans (assembly GCF_963082655.1). Lineage (NCBI taxonomy): Eukaryota > Metazoa > Arthropoda > Insecta > Diptera > Muscidae > Stomoxys > Stomoxys calcitrans. The sequence continues at coordinate 92,396,890 of NC_081552.1, read as the reverse complement.
TTTGAACCACACTTGGCACAGTTTTTGGATATCATAACAAAACACTTCGTGCAAAAATGCATTCAAATAGGATAAGAATTGCGCCCTCTAGAGGCTCAAGAACTCAAGACTCAAGATTGGTTTATATGACAGCTATATCAGGTTATAGACCGATTTGAACCATACTTCGCACAGTTATTGGATATTATAACAAAACACGTCGTGCAAAATTTCATTTCAATCGGATAAGAATTGCGCACTCTAGAAGCTCAAGAAGTCAAGACACAAGATCGGTTTATATGGCAGCTATATCAGGCTATGGAACGATTTGAACCATACTAGGCACAGTTTTTGTATATCATAACAAAACACGTCGTGCAGAATTTCATTCCAATCGGATAAGAATTGCGCACTCTAGAGGCTCAAGAAGTCAAGACCCAAGATCGGTTTATATGACAGCTATATCAGGTTATGAACCTGTTTGAACCATACTTGGCACAACTGTTGGATATCGTAACAAAACACGTCATGCAAAATTTCATTCCAATCGGATAAGAATTGCGCATTCTAGAGGCTCAAGAATTCAAGACCCAAGATCGGTTTATATGGCAGCTATATGAGGTTATGGTCCGATTTGAACCATACTTGGCACAGTTGTTGGATATCATAACAAAACACGTCGTGCAAAATTTCATTCCAATCGGGTAAGAATTGCGCACTCTAGAGGCTCAAGAAGTCAAGACCCAAGATCGGTTTATATGGCAGCTATATCAAAACATTGACCGATATGGCCCATTTACAATACCAACCGACCTACACTTATAAGAAGTATTTGTGCAAAATTTCAAGCGGCTAGCTTTACTCCTTCGGAAGTTAGCGTGCTTTCGACAGACAGACGTACAGGCAGACGGACGAACATGGCTAGATCGACATAAAATGTCGCGACGATCAAGAATATAATTTCTTTATGGGGTCTCAGACGAATATTTCGAGTAGTTACAAACAGAATGACGAAATTAGTATACCCCCCATCTTATGGTGGAGGGTATAAAAATTGGGTCAAGGTAACTGGGGGCTGCCCGAGTGAGTGCATCATTAAAATTTATGCTCGATTGGCAGGTAGGGTTTGGCTCTATACACCAATCATGACAATATGGGGTTAAATTAAAGGTATAAGGTTGTTGACTGCGAATCTCATGACTTTATTCTGGTCATATATCGGGCGGAACACCTCACCCCAAAACAGTAGAGCAATGATGGCCTAACAGGACACCGTGTGATTTAATTAATGTGTGAGGATACAAATAAATGTAGACCGCCATACCCCCAAAATTTTGAAGTTCCGCGTGATAGGAAGAGTTGTAATCTTTAACATAAAGATTGCAACCATTTTTAGATCGTCGATAGACAAGACCAAACTATGTGCCGCTGAGCTTCACTGTTTGTTAAAAAGTTTTACATGATTTATTGTAAGTACTATCGCCACCGCACCAAACATTGTATATAGACTAGCAAATTAGTTCCTTACCACAGAAAATTGTTTAATATGGCAATTTGATTTGATTTAAAACAAGTAAAAGTATGCTAAGTTCGGCCTGGCCGAATCGCATTTGTCGAGCTCTTGCCACGGTATCTCTCTTTAGGCAAACAACGGAAAATATTAGATTGCCCAAAAAGTAATTGCGGATTTTTTTAAAAAAGTAAATGCATTTTTAATAAAACTTAGAATGAACTTTAATCAAATATACTTTTTTACACTTTTTTCCTAAAGCGAGCTAAAAGTTACAGCTGATAACTGACAGAAGAATGAATGCAATCACAGAGTCACAAGCTGTGAAAAAATTTGTCAACGCCGACTATATGAAAAATCCGCAATTACTTTTTGAGCAACACAATAATTGCTCTGTTATTGGAACAATATTATATTATGGTTCATTTCGAACCATATTAGGGGCTGAAGAAATAAAATAGGGAGATCCGTTTATAGGGAACCTGCATTAGGTTATTTACCGATTCATGCCATTTTCGACACGTATGTTAAAGGTCATGAGAAAAGCCTTTGTACAAATTTCAGCTAAATCGGATAATAATTGTGCCCTCTAGTGGCTCAAGAAGTCAAGATCCCATATCGGTTTATATGGCAGCTATTGGGTTGCCCAAAAAGTAATTGCGGATTTTTTAAAAGAAAGTAAATGCATTTTTTACACTTTTTTTCTAAAGCTAGCTAAAAGTAACAGCTGATAACTGACAGAAGAAAGAATGCAATCACAGAGTCACAAGCTGTGAAAAAATTTGTCAACTCCGACTATATGAAAAATCCGCAATTACTTTTTGGGCAACCCAATATATCAGGTTATGGACTGAATTGAACTTTTCTTAGCACAGTTGTTGAAAGTCATAACAAAACACCTCAAGCAATTTCAGCCAAATCGGATAATAATTGCGTCCTCTAGCTGCTCAAGAAGTCAAGATGCCAGATTGGTTTATATGGCAGCTATATCAAAACGTGGACCGATATAGTCCATTTACAATCCCAACCGACCTACACTAAAAAGAATTATTTGTGCAAAAGTTCAAGCGGCTAGCTTTACTGCTTCGAAAGTTAGTGTGCTTTCGACAGACAGACGGACGGACGGAAGGACATGGCTAGTTTGACTTAAAATGTCATGACGATCAAGAATATATATACTTTATGGGGTCTTAGACGAATGTTTCAAGGAGTTACACACAGTATGACGAAATTAGTATACCCCCATCCTATGGTGGAGTGTATAAAAAGACTAAACGACGATGATTTAATAGGTAGTCATATAGTCATTCATAGACAACCACCACATTATGATCCATTCCAAGCTAGAATCACAAACATTTAAATTAGCGTTATCTACTGGCTGATTTCAATTGGATTTGGTTGATCTAGCCCACCAGCCAGTAGATGGCGCAAATTCGGAGAAGCTAACATGAACAGAGAGAGGGCAGAGTGGTAAAAATTAATCATATAGCATTTATCTTTGTAATGACAACCCATCGGTCACTTCAATAAAGAAAAATAAAATCTAGGAATTTCGTTGCAGTTGTTTACGGTATTATTTTTAAACCTTCCCACCCAGACGGTTTTTAAATTTTGCATTTTAAAAAAATTTATATCTATACAAAAAATTTCTATAGAACAAGTTAAAAGGCGTTAAGTTCGGCCGGGCCGAACTTTGGATACCCACCACCTCGGGTATATATGTGAACCACCTTTCCTCAAAATCCGGTGCAAAATTCATACCTTATGCCCCATAGCAGTTATAACAAAATATGTACCGATTTGGACCAAATACTAATAAGTGCAAGTCATTGTTCAATTGTGTATAACAAAATATTGGTCTTTTTAGTAGATATATCTAAAAATAAACCGATCTGAACCATATACAACATGGATGTCGATAAGCCTAACATAAGTCACTGTGTCAAATTTCAGTGAAATCGAATTATAAATGCGCCTTTTTTGGGCCCAAAGCTTTAAATCGAGTTATGGATTATATGCAAATCTTGATCGATCAAGACCAAATTACAGAAATATGTGAACGGGTTTAACTTAACTCTCTGTCCCAAATTTCGGCGACATCGGACAATAAATGCGCCTTTTACGGCCCCAAAACCTAAAACCGAGAGATCGGTCAATATGGGAGCTATATCCAAATCTGGACCGATCCGGGCCAAATTAACGAAGGATGTCAAAGGGCCTAACACAACTCACTGTCCCAAATTTCAGCAAAATCGGATAATAAATGTGGCTTTTATGGCCCTAAGATCCTAAATCGGAGGATCGCTCTATATGGCAGCTATATCCAAATCTGAACCAATCTGGGCTAAATGGACGATGGATGTCGAAGGGCCTAACACAACTCACTGTCCCCAATTTCAGCAATATCGGATAAAAAATTGTGGATTTAATGAGCCCAAGACCCTAAATCTGAGGATCGGTCTATATGGCAGCTATATCCAAATCTGGACTGATCCGGGCCAAATTAAGGAAGGATGTCAAAGGGCCTAACACAACTCACTGTCCCCAATTTCAGCAAAATCGGATAATAAATGTGGCTTTTATGGGCCTAACACCCTCAACCGGAGGATCGGTCTATATGGCAGCCATATCCAAATCTGAATAGATCTGGACCAAATTGACGAAGGGCCCAAGACCTTGAATCGCGAGATATCCAAATCTGGTTCGACCGGGGCCAAATTGAAGAAGAAAGTCGACTGACCTAACACAACTCACTGTTCCAAATTTTAGCAAAATCGGATAATAAATGTTTCTTTTATGGGCCCTAAATCGACGGAGCTATACCAACGGGGCGGTATCTCTTTTTAGACAAACATAGAATATTGAATAACAACTGTTATCCCATTGGATCTATATCAAGTTATAGTCCGATTCGGACCATAAATGAATGCTGATTGACATTGTAGAAGTCATTGTGTAATATTTCAGTTCATTCGGATAAGAATTGCGCCTTGTAGGGGCTCAAGAAGCAAAATCGGGAGATAGGTTTATATAAGAGCTGTATCAAGCTATTGATCGATTCAGACCATACTAGACACGTATGTTGAAGGTCATTGGAGAAGCCCTTGTACAAAATTTCAGCCAAATCGGATGAGAATTGCGCCCTCTAGAGGTTCAAGAAGTCAAGATCCCAGATCGGTTTTTATGGCAGCTATATCAGGTTCTATATCGATTTACGCCATACTTAGCACAGTTATTGGAAGTCATAACAAACCACCTCATGCAAAATTTCAGCCAAATCGGAGAATTGCTCCCTCAATTGGCTCAAGAAGTCAAGATCCAAGATCGGTTTATATGACAGCTATACCAGATTATGAACCGATTTGAACCATACTTTGCACAATTGTTGGATATCATAACAAAATTCGCCGTGCAAATTTCATTCAAATCGGATAAGATTTGCGCCTTCTAGAGGTTCAAGAAGTCAAGACCCAAGATCGGTTTATATGGCAGCTATATCAAAACATGGACCGATATGGCCCATTTACAATACCAACCGACCTACACTAATAAAAAGTATATGTGCAAAATTTCAAGCGGCTAGCTCTATTCCTTCGGAAGTTAGCGTGCTTTCGACAGACAGACGGACGGACGGACAGACGGACGGACAGACGGACGGACATGGCTAGTCGACATAAAATTTCGCGACGATCAAGAATATATATACTTTATGGGGTCTCAGACGAATATTTGGAGTAGTTACAAACAGAATGACGAAATTAGTATACCCCCCATCCTATGGTGGAGGAAAAAAAGAATTTGTTCAAAGCTTGAGTTCAATACCTCTATTTTAAGGACGGTAGCGTGATATCAACAGACAGACCGACGAACATGGCTAGATCATCTTTGATTTTTGCGACGATCAAGAATATATATACTTTATTGGATCAGAAATGGATATTTCGATTTGTTGCAACCGCAATAACAAAATGGATATACCCCCATCCTTCAGGGATGGGTATAAAAATGTGAACAAATCTGAATTTTTATACCCTCCTCCATAGGATGGGGGGTATACTAATTTCGTCATTATGTTTGTAGCTACTCGAAATATTCATCTGGAACCCCATAAATTATATATATTCTTGATCGTCGTGACATTTTATGTCGATCTAGCCCTATCCGTCTATCTGTCTGTCTGTCCGTCCGTCTGTCTGTCGAAGCACGCTAACTTCCGAAGGAGTAAAGCTAGCCGCTTGAAATTTTGCACAATTACTTCTGATTAGTGTAGGTCGGTTGGTATTGTAAATGGGCCATATCGGTCTCCAACATATAATTTGATTGTGGTCCAAACCGGACCATATCTTGATATCGCTCTAATAGCAGAGCAAATCTTTTCTTTTATCCTTTTTTTGCCTAAGAAGAGATGCCGGGAAAAGAACTGGACATATGCGATCCATGGTGGAGGGTATATAAGATTCGGCCCGGCCGAACTTAGCACGTTTTTACTTGTTTTTATATGCGTTTAAATTGTCAAAGTTGTGAGAATGGTGGTTAAATAATAAGTTTGCGAGAACCATTTAATTTGTGGTTATTTTGCAAGAAAAACAGCTGCTTTCTTTATGTTTTTTGTCAGAAGGAATAGAGCACGCAGTTAACCAAAAAATTACATATGTTATTTTGAAAAGCGATTTTCTTACGTTAGTTTCATTCGTATCACATAATAGAGCCTTAAGCGAATACGCACGAGTTAATTAATAACAACTTCACTAGTTGGTTGTCAGAACGGGAGTCATTTTCTTTATTCAAATTTTTTCACAAGTACCAATAACTTAACAATAGAAATTACAGAATAGCTTAGCTTAACAAAAATGACTGTGAGAAAACTATTGCTAAAGATGCAGTTGAATGACTGTGTCAGCTTGTATGTATGTATGTAAAATGACTGTGAGAAAACTGTTGCAAAAAGATGCACCTGGATGACTGTGTGAGCTTTTACGTATGTATGTATGTTTGTGTGTTCTTAAATGTAGCAACCAGGTGTTGAAATGGAATGAAATGAAATGAAGTGACCTACATGTTCTTATATGAAATTTATTTGGAAATATTATAACGTAGGTGGATTAGGAAATGTTATTAAGGTTGGGATTGTGCTATCGTAACTCCTCCCTCCCTAAAATGAAGTGAGGGCCATAAGGGCTTGGGGCAATTTGTGGCCGGAACTTCATTAATTCGTTGCTCTAATGAATAAATAATTGAAGTTGATTTCTTCAAGATAATGATGATAACTAGTATGATAGTTAGAACAGTTAGTGAGCTGAATGCTGTATATGTCAATTTAAAATTTTTTGTAGAGCTTTTTTCCAAATTTTGTATTAATTCTGTGTTTTGAAATCTATATTCGTTTAATTTGGGAATTGTTATTTCTTCTTGTTTCGAAAGAATAACAATGTTGTTATTAAAGCTGGGTGGCATTTCAAATAGCTTGCCGTTGTCCCAGAAAATGTCGTTCTCATTGTTATACCATATATCATTGATGGCAATTTTACAATTTGTAAAATAGATTAATGATGAAGAATTTATTGTGTAGGTTTGAGTGAGGTTATTGCAATGTGTATATATTTGTTGTGTTGGGGGGTTTACAAGTATCAAATAATCATTCTCTGGACGTATAATGTCTATTTTTTGTCCTATATCTTTTAAATGGCATGATGCTGTTTGGTTTTTATACATGATATCCTTTATACAATTCGTATTTATATGTGATTTTAATGCGTTATTTTCATTACAGTAAAATTCCTTTTCTATTTCTTTACATCTAATTTTAATCATAACAAGTTCATTTTTATTTGCTAGTACATATTTTTCGCTTATGATTTCTAAAGTCTTATTAAATGGTATTGGTATAACATGGAAAAAATCAAAGACACTGTTGCACAAAATAGGGATTTTTATATTAAATATTATGTTCGTGTTGTTATAATACGCATTCAGTTCTAATAGTTCGTATAAGTGTTCTGAGGATTGTATATGTGTTGCATTGTATAAGGTCTTATAAATTGCAGTTAGCTCTAATGGGTCTAGAATCAATTTAGGAATAATATTTAACTTAGATAGTACTAGTGCTTCAGCCACATTGTTAAGGTGTTGAGTTAGTATGTCAATATTGTAGTTTAGTTGGTTTAGTTGTTGAATTTGCATTAGAGTATTTATTGTTGGGTTGAGGGAGTTTTGGGTCTGATCTTGAATATTTCTTATTGACTTTGTTATAGCTATTTGTTCATTGTTGATGTAATTAGTAATATTTTCGAATCTGGTTATCATGTTGGTGTTTAAAATTAGTTGTTGGGTAAGTGTGTTATTAATACGGTTATTACTTGTTAGTAAGTTGTCTATATCCTTGTTCAATCTCTCGGCATCTTCATTATCCATATTTCCCGTTATTACTTTAATAGCAGATCCCAAAACATTTACAAGTCCTCTTTTTTGCCTATATTTCGGTGTTAATATATGTAGTTTCGTTGATAATTCTTTTAATTTCAATTTAGTAGTTTTTAGTGCAGTTTCCGAAAATTTGGTTGTGTTAAAGTGATCTATTGTCTTCTCTAATTGTATTAAGTTATTAGCGTAGGCTTCCAGGTTTACTATATGTATTAAATGATTGTAGTCTGTTATAATTTTGCCTCTTCCCAGTTTCAGAGGAATGATGCCTTGTCCTTCTCCCACATTGACTATTCTTATATGAGCTTGCGTCCAAGCTAATCTAAAAAGAAAATTAGGTATAGTTTTTACGTTTCCTTTTTATTTTGGATTTATGTAACTTTTGATTATTGGAAGTAAGTAGGGTTACTTTTCCGTCCTGTTTTACTAAGCGTTTCGAGAACCTCGGGGTTATTTTATTGCGTCTACATTCTTTTCTGTAAATATTTTCGTCTTGAATAAAATTGTCAGGTGTGTCTCTATTGACGTTTAATTTGTCGATTCTTTTCTCTGTATCCTTTGACAACTTTTCTTTTACCATTGTGTATAGATGATTCTGAAAATCTTGTAACCTTCGTAGGTAATCGTGTTCGGTGTTATAAGTTAAATTCTTTTCGAAACTTTGAGTCCTACCATAAAATAGTTCAAAAGGGGTCAATTTAGTCGATGAGTGAATGGAGTTGTTATATGTCATTATGACTTCTGCTAGAATTTCGTCGTGGTCCAATGGGAGTTCGGAATTTTTATATTTCTGTAAGATGATCCTGTATGTTTCCGTTATTGTCGAATGCAGTCTTTCTACCGGGGAATTACCAGTGCTTTGTTGAAACGATGTATAATGAATTTCTATGTTGTTCATTTTGCAAAAATCTTTTATAATAGAGGCGCTGAATTCTGTGCCTTGATCGCAGATGATTTTTCGGGGTATGCCGTGCAGGCTAGTAAAGTGTTTTATACTCTTTAAAATGGATAGACTATTTCTTGAATCTAAGGAGTATGCTGCTGCGTATTTCGAAAACTTATCTATGAACGTCAAGATATTTCGCTTATTTATGCAGTAGACATCTATGTGGATTATATCCAAAGGGCTACTCGGAGTTTCGGGTTTTTCAAATTTCGGCTTCGGTGGTCTTCTATCATATTTAAGTGTTTGACAAGTCTCACAAAGGTTTATGTAACTTGCAATTTTGTTTTTCATATATGGGAAAAAGTATTCCCGTTTAAGGTGTTCGTATGATTCTTGTATGCCCCTATGGTTGTGATTGACGTGGTACTCACTAATAAGTCTATCCTGTTCGGCGATGTCTTTAATATCGGTTAGCATGACTTTACATCTCACTAGTTTGAAAAGTTTGTTATTGGAGAAAAATTTTGAATATGTGCTTTGAAGTATCCTAAAATTCTCGTCGTCAGACATTATAGCACATAGCTTCTTCGAAGGTATGTGTTGTCTGAAGATCTCTGTCATGGTAGTCTCGTTATATTCCGGTCTACTAATTGTCTTCCTCATCTTATTCTTGAATATAGTCTCCAGCACCATGGCAGGTGCCCTGTCACGTATTTGGAGTATAATTTGGATGTTGAACTCGTTAATGGGTCGCTCCGATATGGGGATCCCATCGTCAAAATTCTCGTCCGCAGAATGAATCGTCGATCCATCCGTAACATTTTCAAGTAAATTGATGCCAATTTCGCTGGTCTTCGAAATCTCACAATTGTCTATCTTGATGCGGCTCAACGCATCAGCGTTTGTATTAAGTTTCCCTTTCTTATATGCTATCTCATAATCAAATTCCTCTAGTTTCAACCTCCACCTAACTAGTTTCGAATTCGGCTCTTTCAGACTCATAATCCAGGTCAGTGGCCTGTGGTCTGTTATAATCTTGAATTTTCGGCCGAATAGGTAGGGCCGAAAATACTTCGTCGCCCAGACAATGGCCAACAGTTCCTTTTCTATAGTGGAATAGTTAAGTTCAGTGTCGGTCAATGTCCTGCTAGCATAGCATATCGGTTTGTCCGCCCCAATTGTTCCTTGGGAAAGAATCGCTCCAAGAGCAAAGTCGCTAGCATCCGTAGTGAGATTGAAAGGTTTTGAAAAATCTGGGTATTGAAGAATCGGGTCATTAGTTAAAAGGTCCTTGCAGGTCTCAAATGCCTTTACATACCGTTCGTCGAAACGTATTCTCCGACCTTTCTTCAGACATTCAGTAAAAGGTTTCGTAATATTCGAAAAATTCTGAATAAATTTCCGGTAGTATCCCAATAACCCTAAAAAGGACTTGATCTCCCTTTGTGTTTTGGGGATAGGAAATTTTCGTATAGCCTTAATTTTTTCGGGATTTGGCTTAATACCCTCTGTGGAAACAATATGTCCCAAAAATGCACACTCTTTGCATAGGAACTCGGATTTATCTAACTGAATTTTCAAGTTTGACTCTCTGAGTCGCTCGAAAACTTTCTTCAAATTCTCCGTGTGTTCTTGCAATGAGGTAGAGTAAACAATTATGTCGTCCAAGTAGACTAAGCAAACTGTTCCAATTAGGTCCTTCAAGACATTATCCATGACCCGTTGGAATGTTGATGGGGCATTCTTCAAGCCAAAGGGCATTCGTACGAATTCAAAATGACCTCCATCAACAGAAAATGCCGTTTTACAAACATCTCTTGGGTCCATTTCAATCTGGTGGAAGCCGCTTGCCAGGTCAAGTGTCGAAAAATACATGCTTCTTCCCAATTTATCCAATATATCCGTAATATTGGGTATTGGATATTTGTCGCATATAGTTTTTTCGTTTAACTTCCTATAATCGATCACAAGTCTCCATTTCTGGATGCCACTGGCGTCCTTCTTTTTAGGGACTATCCACACGGGAGCACTCCAGGGGGAGAAACTCGGTTTAATAATACCCTGTCGTAGCATCTTATCGATTTGACATCTTACTTCTTCCTTATGTATATAAGGATATCTATAAGATTTAGTGAATATTGGTATGTCATCCGACGTCTTTACTCGGTGTTTGATTTGGTTAGAGAAGGTAAGGGTTTCGCCTTCCTTGAAGAATATATCTTCGAAATTTTTGCCGAGGTTTATTAAAGCCTTCCTTTCCTCAACATTTAGATGGTTCATCCGAATGGATTTCCATACGTTATTAGTGAGGTTCGGGGTTCCCGCATCTATATTGAAGTTGTTAACTTCAATGAAATCCGCCTTCGCATATGGGATTGTCTTTATCGGTTGTTCAATGCATAGAATTTTTTCCTTGTCCGAGTTGTTCACAATTTCGACGAAACTGTGCCATTCTCTCGAGAAGTAAATACCTTCAGAAATAAATAAGTCGGGTTCCAAAAACGTTTTTCTCATAAAAAAGTCGCCGTTTTTGGTATCTACTGGGCATTTAATGACAAGTTTCGAACATGGCGGAATATGGAATTTCCCTGATGAAAAGTTTGGTCTAAATTTAAATGGGATTTCGATAGAGTTGGTGATCAGGGATTTCCTACCAAAATCTACTTTAGCTTTCAACCTATTTAAAATATCTACTCCAATTAATCCATCGAAATAATTGTGAAATTTGAACACGTAAAATTCTATTTCACCTTCGGTTCTGAATTCTAAAAACATTGGTAATTTAATTTTCCTATCCAAGGTGTGACTGACGAGGGACGTTGTCATAATAATAGGAGCACAAGTCTCACATTCGTTTGGATTAACAATTTCTGGGTTTATGAATGATGCCGAAGCACCTGTATCGATTAAAAATTTTAATGGTCTATCGAAAGGAGAGGATATCTCAATGAAGGGTAAGGTCTGTCCGTGTACATTTACGTCTAAGTATCCAGTTGGTCCTGCGAGGCTCTCGACTGAAAATTTTCCGAGTCGTCAATCTCGTTGTCGAAATGACTTTCCTCAACGCTATGCCCTAAAGGTTCTATAGGTTCTTGACTATAGTCATTTCCCTGGATACAAGCAATGTCTTCTTGGTAGTAATCATCTAAATATGTGTACGGTGGGTTCGAAAAATTTATATTATGCAAATTCTGTGGCTGGGTCATATTTCTACGGACTTGTGTACTCGTAGGTCTTCTCAGGTGAGTGTAGCCCGAACTAATGTCCATGGGTTCCGGGGGTGGTAATATGTTTTGCCGATTTCTCTGAGTATTCAAGTTATTGGGGTTGTTGGAAGTCTGTATGTTCTGTCCGTCAGGAGAGTAATTCCGTTGGGCAAAGGGGATAGAGGGTCTATTTTGTCCGAAAATATTTGCCCTATTAGTTTGAGGATTCGGACTAAATCTTGGTTTATTCTGATTTCCAGGAATGCTAAATGTGAAAGGTGTCATGGGATAAGTCTGCCTTGCAACCTGTGGGATGAAACCATTTCTAAATCTTGAATTATATGGTTGTGTGGGGAAAAAATTTCTATTGTCCTGTCGTGGCAGAAAATTTGTGTAATTTGACTGTTTCTTTACATAGAACATATTCTGTTCGTTTATGCAAAATGAAAGTGCCTCTGCCATCGTATTAGGTCTCATGGATCTAATACTCGAACCTAAAGGCTCCTTTAGTCCTGACAGGAAGGTGTTTAAACACATTTCCGCAAATAGTTTCTGTTTCGCCTCTATCACACTTGAATTTGTCTCGTGAATCATAATATTATTGTTTATGGTTGATAGAATCTCTATGATTGAACTATAAAACTCCTGAACGGTTTGATTTGTCTGTCGTAGATTGTGCAAGTCTCGGATTAATGAAGTCTCATTTCGTTTATCGGAGTAGTGAAGTATTAGGTTGGATTTAATATTTTCCCATATTAATGGTGTGCCATAAATATTTAGTATCTCATTTGCTGGTCCCACTATCTTATTTCGAATTGCCCTAAGAATAATTTTGGCGTAGTTCGTACCGTCAATCTCGACAAGTAGGCCTAGAATTTCTTCAACATTAGTAAGAAATTCGTGTAAGCATCTTGGATTTCCATCAAAAACGGGGAGGTCTTTGACTATGTCTGGAATCTTCAGGGAATCAAGGATTAATGAGGGTCTTGTTTGTCCTGATGACTGAACATTGGTATTTTCAAGATGGTTAGTTGGGGGTAGGTTATTTAAGGACATTTCTACGTGTTCTGGTATTGGTACAAGGTGTCTGAATATTTTTGAATATGGTTTTGAACGGTTTGCTTTTCTCATATATTTAATATTTATTTATGTTTATGTGTGCTTAATAATTAGATTATATCTATTTACCCTATTATTACTAGAAGTAGTTCCATGTCCAGCGTTGTTGTTGATGTTGTAGTGGCTGTTTTGTTGTTCGAGTTGTTAAGGGTGCTGCTGCTCTGACTATTGGTACTTTTGCTGTTATGCGAAGCGGAGATATGCGAGGGTGGTGTAGGTTCTATGGACTTCTTCAGATTCAAAGGTTGCAATTCGGGACGTTTATGATGTTCCGCCTTAAGGGAGGTAGACGAAATATTCAATTCGTTGATTTTAGCAGAGAAATTATTTGGGCGATCTTCCTAAGGAGATTTATTGTCACTGGTGACTCTCGAAGGAGAGGTAGTGGTGTTTTACTTGTGTTTTATTTGAATCACTGCTTGATTGTAAAAAAAAATTTTTTGACAGTTTCTATAATTATTTTCCTTTGTTTTTATTTCTTTTCCTTTGTTGGTTATTGAGTAGTTTGATATTCTCGTTGTCTTTTCTTTTAATGTGTCACTTATAAGCTGGTTTTTTATAGATTGAATGTTTTTTAATACTTTACTATTCGTTTTGTCTTTTGTTTTATTTTTTCACTTATTAATTTTTTGATAAATATAGAATCTTTTTTTTTGTTATTATAATTCACTTAGCACTAATATTTATTTTTCTATTATATTCCGTAATAGATTTGCTTCCTTCTATTATATGCTTTAATAGATTTTGAAAGCGGGAGCGAAGTTGATATGCACTCAACTTTTTTTTCGACTGCGCCAGTTAATTAATAACAACTTCACTAGTTGGTTGTCAGAACGGGAGTCATTTTCTTTATTCAAATTTTTTCACAAGTACCAATAACTTAACAATAGAAATTACAGAATAGCTTAGCTTAACAAAAATGACTGTGAGAAAACTATTGCTAAAGATGCAGTTGAATGACTGTGTCAGCTTGTATGTATGTATGTAAAATGACTGTGAGAAAACTGTTGCAAAAAGATGCACCTGGATGACTGTGTGAGCTTTTACGTATGTATGTATGTTTGTGTGTTCTTAAATGTAGCAACCAGGTGTTGAAATGGAATGAAATGAAATGAAGTGACCTACATGTTCTTATATGAAATTTATTTGGAAATATTATAACGTAGGTGGATTAGGAAATGTTATTAAGGTTGGGATTGTGCTATCGTAACTCACGCCCTCGTACCAGTGCTGCTGCTTTAACCACCCTTGTACAACCATTGTCATCGCCTAATATCAGTCCACACCTTGTTTAGAAGCACTTTGTTCAACGACTTTGACATTTCCGGAAATCAGACCTACTTCACAACCCAAAGAGACGCAGCAATAATTCAGATCAAATCTGGAGGGCATAGATACGATGCCAGGGCAATCATCGACCATGGATCACAGTCGACTTTTATTTCAGAGAAAATTAGAAACAAACTACAACTTTCAACAGATAAAAATATTTGTCGATGTTTCAATCGTTGCTCAGAAGTAGACCCTAGTTTTGATTTAGAGGTTTGGGCACCAGTCTTAAAGACCCTAAATTCTCATTTACCATCACATAGTTTAAGGCAAAATCATCTTGGAGAGATTTTGTACACTTTAATCTCGCGGACCCTCGATTCTTTGAAAGTCGACCTGTAGACATGTTAATCGGATTAGATATTGGACCCCTAATATATTGGGTTGCCCAAAAAGTAATTGCGGATTTTTCATATAGTCGGCGTTGACAAATTTTTTCACAGCTTGTGACTCTGTAATTGCATTCTTTCTTCTGTCAGTTATCAGCTGTTACTTTTAACTTGCTTTAGAAAAAAAGTGTAAAAAAGGATATTTGATTAAAGTTCATTCTAAATTTTATTAAAAATGCATTTACTTTCTTTTAAAAAATCCGCAATTACTTTTTGGGCAACCCAATACATAAATGCTTTGGATAACTTTTAGCGCAAGACACCGTATTTGGGTTGAAAATAGGAGGACCCATTAAGAAGTTAACTAAATCGAATAAACACACACACTTTACTGTGCATCATCATTAGAAAAGATTATCACTCGTTTCTGGGGGGTGGAAGAGATCACAAAAAAGATTTTGAGATCAACAATAGATACTTATTGCGAAAACAATTTTAGAAGCACAACACGGCGTATTGAAGAGGGCAGATACATTGTTATTTTACTTTTTAAAAACTGTTCAGAAATCGGATTATCTCTGAACTTCGCGTAAGCACAGTTTCATAGAATGGAGAAAAGGTTGTCCAAGACTCCAGATATCAAAGCACAGTACGACGCAGCCATATTAGAGTACTTTGAGTTAGGACACATGAAAAGTTTAACTCAAACAGCATACACAAGATCCCTCACTACTACTTACCCCACCATACATTTATCAAACCAGATAGGGTTACCACAAATCTTAGAGTGATTTCAACATCTCTTGCCCAACATCAAATAAGATAAGTCTTAATGAGATCTTACATACCCACACTTCAGCAAGATCTGGTGCTGGAAGTATTAAAATGGAGGGTTTTCAAGCACGTCTTTAATGCGGACGTGACAAATATGTACCGTCAGATCTTTCGCAAATCAGAAAATCATCCAATTGAAGATTACGAACTCTTTCTGCTACCTTTGGCATAAATTGTGTCCCATTTTTAGTGTTTAGGACCCTTTTTTCAGTTAGCAGGAGACGTGAAAGACACTCATCTGTTAGGATCAGGATTTATTAAGGAAAATTTATGTTGTTTTTTTTATAACTATTTATTAATTTATTTTATCAGTAACTTTGCTTAAATTGTTAAATATTTTGTACCAATTATTGTTCTATTTAAATGAAAACTTGTTGAACTCAATGTATTTATCAATTTACTAACCCATGCTTTATATAAGACACTGTCTTTTGTATGGGTTTTATCGTAATAAAATACAAATACAAAACAAATACAAAATACAAATTTATGTGTCGATGATGTATTAGCTGGAGGAAACTCCATAGGATGAGCTGTATCCGCTAGGAAAGAATTAGCCTCCGCTTTAAATCAGCTGTGTTCGAGCTAAAAAAAGGGGCGTCAAACAACACGCGTTTGTTAAAAGATTTACATGAAGACCAATCGATTGGTTGAATATTTCTGAAGCGTCTTCGACAAAGACCCTAGGAGTTCGATGGAATATATCGGGAGACAATTGCACTTTTACAGCTCCAACAGTTGAGGAAAAACAAATGAGTACTAAGCGAGAAGTATTATCAACGATAGCAAAGTTTTTTAACACATGTGGATGGTTAGCGCCAGTAACAATTGTAGCCAAGTTAATCATTCAACAGGTTTGGCTAGGTAAGCTAGAATGGGATGACTAATTCTCACATCCGCAATCGACTTATTACGATCGAGTTTCGCATTTTTTAGATTATCGGATGTCATAATCCAAAAATTATCGATTAATTCTATTCGAAACTTCGCATAGAATTGTGCGAGTTTTTGCTCGCAGCAATTTACCTATCGTAAATAACAAATGTTGGCCTATTTTTAAGAAATAGGACATCGAAGCATTTATTTCATTAAATAAAACAAAAGTAATAACATATTCACATTTCTGGTACCTTAAATTGGACAAACATTGAAATTGTGCTTAAGCCAAATTTGGCAAAGCAAATTATTAAATTATCTACAAATATGACCAAACCAAAAATTGTATCATTTAACCTCTAAATTTAAGGCAGCAAGATATTTTTTTTTAAAGGAAAGGGTTCTGACTTTATCCAATTGTTCTTTGGCTGTTGTTCTGCCTACCAGAAAAAACAAACCTCAAGCAAGCACCGATGGCTGTGCTAGAGGCGACGTAATCCACATATTTTTAGTCCTCTTTCACATAAAACTACAATTTATAGTTTAACAAGTAAGAGCGTGCTAAGTTCGGCCGGGCCGAATCTTATATACCCGTCACCATTGATCGCATTTGTCGAGTTCTATACGCGGTATCTCTTTCTAGGCAAACAAAGAATATTGAATAAGAACTGTTATGCTTTTAGAGCTATATCAAGTTATAGCCCGATTCGGACCATATATGAATGTTGAACATTGTAGAAGTCATTGTGTATTATCTCAGTTCATTCGGATAATAATTGCACCTTTTAGGGGCTCAAGAAGCAAAATCTGGAGATAGCTTTATATGGGAGCTCTATCAAGCTATTGACCGATTCAGACCACATAAGACACGTACGTTGAAGGAGATGAGATAAGCCGTTGTACAAAATTTCTGCCAAATCGGACGAGAATTGTTTATATGGCCAGATCGGTTTATATGGCAGTTATATCAGGTTATGTACCGATTTGCGCCATATTTGACACAGTTACTGGAAGTCATAACACAACATGCAAAATTTCAGCCAAATCGGATGAGAATTGCGGGCTCTATTCGCTCAAAAAGTCAAGATCCAATATCGGTTTATATGACAGCTTTACCAGATTATGAACCGATTTGAATCATACTAAACACAGTTGTTGGAAGTGATACTTAAACACCACGTACAAAATTTCAGTCAAATCGGAATAGAATTGCGCCCTATAGGGGCTCAAGAAATCAAGACCCAAGATCGGTTTATATGGCAGCTATATCAAAACAAGGACCGATTTGGCCCATTTACAATCCCAATCGACCTACACTTATAAAAAGTATTTGTGCAAAATTTGAAGCGGATACCTTTACTCCTTCGAAAGTTATCGTGCTTTCGACAGACAGACAGACGGACGGACGGACATGGCTAGATGGACTTACATGACACGACATGACGATCAAGAATATATATACTTTATAAGGTCATATTTCCCCATATTTTCCATATTTCGAGGTGTTATAAACATGTCTAGATCGACTTAAAATGACATGACAATCAAGAATATATAGGGTCATATTTCCCATATTTCGAGGTGTTATAAACAGAATGACAAAAATAATATACCCCTATCCTATGGTGGAGGGTATAAAAACATATTGCTTATTATTATTTTTTTTTTTGTAGCAATAAACTTTTTAAACAACCATCATTTGCTTTGCTACCATTGTGAGATGGCAAAATGTGCTCGCCGTATCCATTTTTTCTTCCTCGAAATCGATAGCTTTTTGACAAATTACGATTGTCAGCCATGATCCATTTGTACTTACGGAACGGAAAAAACTCGCTCGATAACGGATGCGAGAATAAGGGCCCTATTACTCAAATGAATTGGAATAATTTTGTGAAAAGTAGCCATTCAATCGACACAATATCGGTATCCAGATGGATTAAGTTTACACCTTCTAGTATTGTGGAAATACACGGATTTTGCGACGCTTTAAAGTGCGCATACGCTGCCACAATTTATATTCGAGTTGAATACACGGATAAAATTGTAGACAACTTTCTTCTGGCAGCCAAGACCCGAGTAGACCCAGTCAAGAAAATGTCACTGCCTAAGTTGGAACTGTGCGGTGCGGTTATGTTGACCAACTTAACAAAGACCATTGTGCCCAAGCTACAATTGTCAGATTTCACGGCACATTTCTGGACAGGCTCAACAATAGTCTTAGCCTGGCTGCAAAAGCCACCATTCATGGAGTGCCTTTGTTGTTTATAGAGTTTCAGAAATCTTATAGAATGGCGGTACCGAGAATTGGAAACATGTTGACTGAGAGTGTAACCCTGCAGATGTAGCAAGTCGTGGTTGTTCTCGTGGCGACTTTATTTGGCATCATAGCAAGGGACCCCAGTGGCTCAAGTCGTCGGGAGATAATTGGCCACAAGACCAAGTTAACACAGACACTAATCTTGAGACAAAACCAGTTAAAGTATTCACTACAGGCACATTTGATGACCCTTTGACTCGTTTCTTGTCTTTAGCTAGAGCTTATCGCGTTTTGTCTTATGTAATTGATCCTGCATTTACAGCTAGATCTACCCTTAGAGTCTCATCACAAGAAATAACCAGCTCAGAGCTCATAGACATAAAGATGCGTCTTATGGTAGCAACTCAGAAGCACTACTTCGTTGAAGAATACAACGCTTTGTCCCAAATGAAACGGCTTTCACGTATTAGCAGCCTTTTACCATTCAATCCATTCATAGATTAACAAGTGAAAGCGTGCTAAGTTCGGCCGGGACGAATCTTATATACCCTCCACCATGGATCGCATTTGTCGAATTCTTTTCTCGGCATCTCTTCTTGAGCAAAACAGGATATAAGAAAAGATTTGCTCTGTTATTAGAGCGATATCAAGATATGATCCGGTTTGGACCACAATTAAATTATATGTTGGAGGCCTGTGTAAAATGTCAGCCAATTCGAATAAGAATTGCGCCCTTTGGGGGCTCTAGAAGTAAATTAGAGAGATCGATTTATATGGGAGCTGTATCGGGCTATAGACCGATTCAGACCATAACAAACACGTATGTTGATGGTCATGAGAGAATCCGTAGTACAAAATTTCAGGCAAATCGGATAATAATCTCGACCTCTAGAGGCTCAAGAAGTCAAGATCCAAGATCAGTTTATATGACAGCTATATCAGGTTATAACCCGATTTGAACCATACTTACAGTTGTTGGATGTCATAACAAAACACATCGTGCCAAAATTCATTCAAATCGGATAAGAATTGCGCCCTCTAGAGGCTCAAGAAGTCAAGACCCAAGATCGGTTTATATGACAGCTATATCAGGTTATAGACCGATTTGAACCATTCTTGGCATAGTTGTTGGATATCATGGCAAAACACGTCGTGCGAAATTTCATTCCAATCGGACAAGAATTGCACACTCTAGAGGCTCAAGAAGTCAAGACCCAAGATCGGTTTATATGGCAGCTATATCAAAACATGGACCGATATGGCCCATTTACAATACACTAATAAAAAGTATTTGTGCAAAATTTCAAGCGGCTAGCTTTATTCCTTCGGAAGTTAGCGTGCTGTCGACAGACAGACGGACGGACGAACAGACGGACGGACATGGCTAAATCGACATAAAGTCACGACGATCAAGAATATATATACTTTATGGGTTCTCAGACGAATATTTCGAGTAGTTACAAACAGATTGACGAAATTAGTATACCCCCCATCTTATGGTGGAGGGTATAAAAAGGAGTAATTAGATCCAACGGTCGTTTAGTTCAATTACCTGCTTTGACGTACAGCTAACGTCATCCGAAGAGTCTATATAAGGTAGCGTACGACCTTATATAGACTCTTTAGAATCAAAAGCGTAACAGCACGAGCGATTTGTTTGCTTGGCAACAAAAGCAATCCTCTAACAAGCACCAAATGATTTATGAACTCAATCTTTTCGGGCAGCATTAGCTCGTTTCTTAGGTAGAGGAGGATGTCCAGCAGAAATGCTCAAGAAAGATCAAATTGAATTTATGAAAAGTTTACCGCTATTCAACAACTTGAAGATAATATCCTAAAACTTTTGTCAGAGATTGAAGTCAGAGTACTTAAATGGTCTTCACCGTAGATACAAATGGATGTATCAACAAGATAACATATAGGTCAACGATTTAGTTGTGGTCAGAGATGAATGGTACCTCACCGAGTGGAAGCTAGGTAAAGTTTTTAAGGCATATCTCGGAGTTGATCAGAACACTCGGTATGTTGATATTCAAACTTCCAATGACCTAGTAAGTCGACCCATAGCTAAGATAGTCAAATTATTTTCCGACACCCCTAGAGATTCATAATCAGATCAAGAAACACGGTACTCATGAGACTTTGATTACAGATTATGGCCGGATGCTTGCCTCGTCCCGAGTCACAAATACCCTGTAGACCCACGCACACTCGCCGTGACTCTATGTATTCTAGGTACCGCATTGCAGCTTGTTGGCAGCCACTGTACACGAAAACTGGGCTTGTACCCGGGTCTTACCGTGCCAGGCTTCAACCATTACCCGTATAGCAGCGACCACGGTGACACGGTTAAGCTTGCCAACAAGAGAGCGGCGAGGTCATCGAATGGCGACGATAAAGCTTAGTTCGCGGAATGCCTTCCAAAGAACACTGTAGAGGGGCAATGACCCGATTGATGTCGAGGTGGAAGCCAATATATGCGCCCACCTCCGGAAGAGCTCGGGGGCTAAACCGGGATTAAGAGCCGGGTCACTTGAAGGGGACAGAATGTTCAAAGTACATTTGAACATGGGGCTGTATGTAGCCGTGTTCCACTGTTGGATTCATTTCAATATATAAAAGAGTCGCGTGATTGACTGACTGGCTGACTGATCACTGCCCAATCCAAACGACTAAAGCTAGAATTATGAAATTTTGCACGAATGTTTGTCTTGGGTCGGAAGCGGGAGGTAAGGCCAGGTTTGGTGATATTCGTACGTTAAGGTATTAAATAGTATGAAAATGGGTACTATTTGCCCAGGTCAAACAGATAGGGCTAAGAGAATGTTCTACGGCTTAAATTAAAGAGCGTCTCGAAAAAATAAGTTCTGATGAAATAATTTAGAAAATCGTACCGGAAGTGAGAGTAATAGTACATCTAGTGCCGAAATTGGTAAATTTTGGTACATTTTTAACGGATTGAGCTAGAGCTCTGAATTTTGGACCAAAGATAACGTTGGTGTCTTAACTTGGGTGACTATATAAGACTTACAAAATTATACTTTCTTTAACGATTGAGCTATAGCTCTGAAATTTGAGATAGAAGTACACCTTTAGAATATATACGAGGCGACTAGAAGATTTTTTTTAACTTATGCACTCATTTTCACGATTTAAGCTTCTCAAATTTTAGATACAATTGCACCTTGACATTGGGTATAGCATAGGCGGTAGAGAGACTGATCAACGCGCAGTTCAAACGGCTAAAGCAAGAACCATGAAACTTGGCACGAATGTGGGTCTTCGGTCGAAGGCGCGACTTGGTACTAACAAGTAAAAGCGTGCTAAGTTCGGCCGGGCCGAATCTTATATACCCTCCACCATAGATCGCATTTGTCGAGTTCTTTTCCCGGCATCTCTTCTTAGGCAAAAAAGGATATAAGAAAAGATTTGCTCTGCTATTAGAGCGATTTCAAGATATGGTCCGGTTTGGACCACAATTAAATTATATGTTGGAGACCTGTGTAAAATGTCAGCCAATTCGAAAAAGAATTGCGCCCTTTGTGAGCTCAAGAAGTAAAATAGAGAGATCGATTTATGTGGGAGCTGTATCGGGCTATATACCGATTCAGACCATAATAAACACGT
The DNA here is from genome assembly GCF_963082655.1 of Stomoxys calcitrans. Taxonomy (NCBI): domain Eukaryota; kingdom Metazoa; phylum Arthropoda; class Insecta; order Diptera; family Muscidae; genus Stomoxys; species Stomoxys calcitrans. The sequence continues at coordinate 92,374,515 of NC_081552.1, read as the reverse complement.
ATGTTAATGGTCATGAGAGAATCCGTCGTACAAAATTTCAGGCAAATCGGATAATAATTGCGACCTCTAGAGGCTCAAGAAGTCAAGATCCCAGATCGGTTTATATGGCAGCTATATCAGGTTATGAACCGATTTGAACCATATTTGGCACAGTTGTTGGATATCATAACAAAATACTACGTGCCAAAATTCATTCAAATTGGATAAGAATTGCGCCCTCTAGAGGCTCAAGAAGTCAAGACCCAAGATCGGTTTATATGACAGCTATATCAGGTTATAAACCGATTTGAACCATACTTGGCACAGTTGTTGGATATCGTAACAAGACACGTTGTGCAAAATTTCATTCCAATCGGATAAGAATTGCGCACTCTAGAGGCTCAAGAAGTCAAGACCCAAGATCGGTTTATATGGCAGCTGTATCAGGTTATGAACCGATTTGAACCATACTTGGCACAGTTGTTGGATGTCATAACAAAACACGTCGTGCAAAATTTCATTCCAATCGGATAAGAATTGCGCACTCTAGAGGCTCAAGAAGTCAAGACCCAAGATCGGTTTATATGGCAGCCATATCAGGTTATGAACCGATTTGAACCATACTTGGCACAGTTGTTGGATATCGTAACAAAACACGTCGTGCCAAAATTTCATTCCAATCGGATAAGAATTGCGCACTCTAGAGGCTCAAGAAGTCAAGACCCAAGATCGGTTTATATGACAGCTATATCAGGTTATAGACCGATTTAAACCATACTTGACACAGTTGTTGGATATCATAACAAAACATGTCGTGCAAAATTTCATTCCAATCGGATAAGAATTGCGCACTCTAGAGGCTCAAGAAGTCAAGACCCAAGATCGGTTTATATGGCAGCTGTATCAGGTTATGGACCGATTTGAACCATACTTGGCACAGTTGTTGGATGTCATAACAAAACAGGTCGTGCAAAATTTCATCCCAATCGGATAAGAATTGCGCACTCTAGAGGCTCAAGAAGTCAAGACCCAAGATCGGTTTATATGGCAGCTATATCAAAACATGGACCGATATGGCCCATTTACAATACCAACCGACCTACACTAATTAGAAGTATTTGTGCAAAATTTCAAGCGGCTAGCTTTACTCCTTCGGGAGTTAGCGTGCTTTCGACAGACAGACGGACGGACGGACGGACGGACTGACGGACGGACAGACGGACGGACATGGCTAGATCGACATAAAATTTCACGACGATCAAGAATATATATACTTTATGGGGTCTCAGACGAATATTTCGAGTAGTTACAAACAGAATGACGAAATTAGTATACCCCCCATCTTATGGTGGAGGGTATAAAAAATAACAAAAAGTACGAAATGGTGACTTTTTTCCCAGCGCAAACCGATAGGGCTAGTATTATGATTTTGGCTGAAATTAAAGAACGTGGCGACAGATTTGGCGAAAAAAAAACCAAAATCGAACCGGAAAAAGGGAGAAACAGTAAGTTAAGTACCACCAATTGGTACTTTAACCTAAATTAAGAGGCCAAATGAGTTTTTAGACTTTTGGACATTTAGGTACCAAAAAAGGTATGAAAATAGGTGAACTTTGTATAGGGCGAACGGGTAGGCTAGAACTTCGAAATTTGGCTTAAAGGATTGTTGTTGCCAAATAAAGAGAAAGCGGGAGAAACTTACGTTTAGTACCGTATTTTGTATGGTACCATTACGGATTATCATTATTATTATCATTACGGATTGAACTAGAGCTCTCATATTTTATATGTAGGTTCAATTAGGAAAATCGTACAAATCAATCCGTAAAGAAGGTATCATACCTTCTTTACGGATTGAGCCACAGCTCTAAAATTTGGAATACAGATACATCTTGTCAGTATGTACCGGGCGACTAGAAGTTTTATTTTATATTCGTTCATTTTGGTACTAAAACGTACAAACTGGTACTTTCTTTACAGACTGAGCTATAGTTATGACATTTGGGATACAGGTACATCTTAGCAGTATATACGGGTCGCTTCGCTGGATCCGATGGTACACCCAAAACTACGGCGTAACTGTATCGCAATTTTGAGATTTTAAGCCTTATCCGTAAAGAAAGTAACATTTTGAAAGTTTTAGTGCCTAAATGTATGAATTCAAAAAACTCTAGTCGACAGTTATATAGTATGACATACAGTCATACTGTACATAACGATACATTAAAGTGAATTCTTCATCGCTGAATTCTTTTTGGTTTTCACATTTGTTTACCTGGAATCGTTGTTTTACGCTTGGAAAGTTAACCGCAAGCAAGTTAAGTGACAAGCAACAACCAAAAAGTGTCAGTCTCGTTTGATACTTCTAAACGGCGGAGCTCTAATTCCCACACAACGGGCCACAACAATTATCTCCTTTTTGCTTACTTAATCTTAAATTGATTATTATATCTAGCCTTTAATAATTTGATTCTTATAACTACAATTTGCTACTTAAAACTAAGTGAAATTACTTGTTTTGCGCTAAATTAATTCGGTCTTGAAATAATTCATACAATCGAATATTGTTGGGCTGCCGACCAAAAGG